>NC_065444.1:254294151-254594151 GCF_917563875.1 Diabrotica virgifera virgifera
ATACTTAGTATGCTTAGAGTATAAGCTTAGAATCTACAAAACAGTAATTACACCAGTGGTCACATATGGATGTGAAATGTGGACCATCTCAACCACTAATGAAAATCGACTAAAAATATTTGAGCGTAAAATACTAAGGAACATATTTGGACCAACACATTGTAGAGATGGTTCATGGAGAATTAAAATGAACCACAAGCTGAATGAACTAATGCAGAGCGCAGATATTGTTAGATTTGTAAAGTCTAAAGAAGATTTAAGGACAGTTTAGGCAGGCTATATGCATTAAGGCATTATTAAGCTTTGCATTTAACCATATTGTAATACACTATATCTTACATGATCAAGCATGATTTTCTTTACATAACCCTTGTTCTAAACTAGAACCGAATTGGTAAGTACATGTATATTATTATTGTAGACATTTCAAAAACTTATTACTTAGTTGAATTACTTTAAACTTACCACTTATAAAATGTTTACTGTATACTCTCATATTTTAATTTGAGGTCTGTTCTCCTTATTGCTTTTATCCAATGTTCCTGCCTTTGTTTGGATAAAATTCATTTAAATGTATTGCATGGGGGAAATGTATAGCCTTGGGAATAGTAAAAAGTGAGGATTTTATCCCTGTCTGTCCTATTCCCGCAATTTACAGGATCCACAAGAAAGCCCTTGCTACAAGTCTGTCAAACACAAGGAAAGGTGTTTTTTCTTTTTTAAACAAATTGACACAAACTGATAATTACTATGGGATAATTCAGTTCTGTAGGCGATAAACAACTTTATATTTAATTTACTATCACAATTTTGCTGCACAATTAACAATCAAAAACAAAACCAAACAGAATATTTGTCTAAAAACATCTACAAATTACAAATAAATGTAAACAGTGACTAAAATAAAAATAACAGGAAAGACATCAGCTAACTTCATACTTCTCCTAACTTAAAAATGAGACACGGTTAAACACAGTATAGGTAATAGGTATTTAGTCCATTCCGAAGTTGTAGTTTGTTTTGACATTTCCGTTTTATTTAACCTAACCTATGTTTTGTGTTTTATTGTGTTGTATACAAGGAGTTGTATATTGAAATTGAATTGATTCTTGTTTCATTGAATATAGAGGAGTTGTTCTGTTGCAAGTTGTTCTAGTTTTGTTGTTTTAAAATCTGCGAAAAACTATTTATAGATAATGGTGAACTTAAACAAGAAATGGACATGCAGTTTGCTGATTACTTAATTGTGTACTCACAACACATAGGTACAGGCATTATGCAAATACATACCATTTAGAGGATACTTCATTCAAATTGGAGGACTCTGCGATATTGGGCTTCCTTAATAGTTTACCAGACGTAGACACTGTCTTTTTCTTGGTAGAAAATGACACCTGTTTCACCCTTTCTGAATTTTCTCAAGTCTCATATTTGGATCAACGTGAAATTTGTTGGCTTTCACAGCTTTAATTTGATTAACGGCTGTCATTAAAATATCTTCACTGTTGCATTTTTGACCTAATGCAATTACTTACAGTGCTGAGCAGATAGTATCTCATGTAATTTCTATCTATCCCTCGGTTTTTGATGTGTGCGTAGGTGCTGAAGACTCCAGTTCTTCCCAAATATCACTGCTTGGAACTTAATTATTTAGTGTGACTCATGTAATACAAAGGTAGTGAATGTGCTGGCAAATATTTGATTGAATTAAAGATTTGATTGAATTTTATTTAATAAAATAATCAAGGCAAGTACATGAGTAGGAATGGTAGCATATTTTACATAGTATGTAGCTGACAAGATAACATACATTAAACAGTTTCTCTGTAACAGTACATATTTTTGAGTTTGTTTTATTTTTAATTATCCATTTTTTAAATTCATCATTTCCTTCCACACTTTCAATATCAAATTTATAATTTGTGGCTACAATTAATGGCAGTCAATCAATCAGTCCTTTTTCCTGAAAGCCACAAAAATGTTGACAAAATTAAATCAAAACATATTTACAAACCTTTTGTTATCTGAATTAGTCTTTCCACTTGTTTATCTCGAGTGTAGTGTGTCAAATTATGCATGCTTTTATCTAGTTGTTTCACCTTTTTATAATACTGTGCATACTCTCCAAGTACATATTTGTATTTGTTAGTAATTCCTTTCTATAACAGTAGAACCCCGACTTAGTATTCAAACTATAATTTTTACTCAGGTACTCATAAAATTTAACAGTACCAGAATCATTCTCCAGTTGGAAAATTCAACAAATCTTTTTAAAAGTTGTTAACTTCTAAAGTACTTTGTATAAATTTCAAGCACTTGTATACATACTTCCATTCTTTTTTCAACTACAGAAATTTTTGTTAGATTAGTTTTCCAGGCACAATCAATGTGCCAGGAACAAAATAATCGATTAGACACAGCTGTCACATTATCACTGCTGTCCATCCGTTATAAAAAGTTTCCATTATATCTCTCATAAACATATCTGTAGTGATATTATTAGGTAGAAATTGTAGTATGCATTCTATTTGAAATCATGTATGTCACAGCAACGCCTTCACCAATATTAGTTCCATAGGTACCATCAATACAAACAATTTTTTTTGCAAATGTCATGACAGCATAACGTTGTACATATATCATTCATAATGATAATGCAGAAATCTGAGCAATCTAAATTATGCTGACTATCCTCAGAGCCTTGAGGTCTGTAGTATAATACACTGGCTACACACTACGTTTTGCCTGAGACCATGTCTGCAGAGACTCATTTGCGCAGGTAAGAGCAGCAAGACGGTATCACATGTAAGCCTCCAAGCACCGCCTGTACTCTCGTCAACATGCTGAAGATTTTACCTGTGCAGTTTTACTTGAAGTGTGGTCAGAAGTTCAGTCCGGCAAAAGTTTTCAAGGTGGACAGTCGAAATGAGTGATATTAGAAGCATTGCAAACCTATTCTTAATTGAAGAGTTGTACAAATTTTTGAGCTGGCATGCATTATGGAAGGTGAAAAGTAGAGAATGAAGCATACACTTTAATGATTGAAAAATTAAAAGAGGCAATATTTTATATTTTTAGTTCATTCTAAAATAGAGAATTCTTTTAAATCATATAAATTTCTTTTACCATTTTAGTATTTAATTTTGCAATATTGGGGTACTACTGCCAAAAAAAATTTATATACTTATAATAATAGAATATAATAATTAATCAACTTATGTATTTCTGCTAAGTTCTGACACTGTTTTCTTGTGGCATATTTAATGTAGTATTATGTTCATATGGGATTGAGCCACTGTTGTAGGTGTAAAGAAAATTGCATTTCTTAATTTACTACTGATTGGTGTTTCAATTTCCACTCCGGAAGTCTTTCTACTCTCTACAAAAATTTAAGCAGAATTTTGGGCATGGATGCCAAATTTTTGTCGAAATAAAAGATGCTAATCGAATTTCTAACTGTCTAAGAAATTTCCTGCTATTTCTATTGTTGACACTTGACACACATATTTGTTGCATATTTGCGTTTGTGGAATAATCATATCTACCTGAAAAGGTATTTTGTAAGTTTCTATCAATTAAAAACCATGATTAATTTAAAAAAATTTCTTTATTAAACTATATCTACGTTCACAATATTTAGAACTTGAATTAAATTCTATAATTAAACTATATTATGAATTACACCATGGCTATTTTGTCATGGTACACTACCTTCATTATTGAAATACCATAAAAAAAGTTTATCCTTAGTTTGCTTGGCGTCTCTGGAAATACTTATATAATGTTATCTCTGCATATCAATGAGATTAGAATCTTCTGTTCTTAAACCATTCCTATTGTCAACGTCTAAGCTTCCAATGGGAGTATAGGTTGAAGCATATTTAATTCTCAAAAAGTTATGGAGTACACAATATGTCATGACAATGATATATACAGTTTTTAGATTTAAATTAATAGTGGTATGGAAAATTCAAAATCTGTTAGCTAAAATACCAAAGGCATTTTCTACAACTCGCCTTGTCCTTGACAGGCGGTAATTGAATTTTTGCGTTCATTTGTTAATTCTCTTTGATTAAACGGTTTTAAGAAATGTGGAGCTAAGGCAAAAGCTTCAACACCAATAAACACTTCACTAAGCATTTTATCTGAACCACTGAGGCGATCAAAGACTGGAATTTGTAATGTATTTTCTTTTAATTTGTTGTAAAATAGTGTTTGCTCTATAACACCTCCATCACAAATTCTCCCATTCACGCCAAATTCGTATATTATGAACTCATAATTAGCATTTACAACTGCCATCAAAACCATACTATGAAATCCTTTATAGTTATAAAAATAGGAACCTTGCCCATTTGGTAGAATACTCTGCACATATTTGCCGTCAACGGCACCGAAGCAATGGGGAAAGTTCAATCTTGCTTCAAATTCCTTTGCTATATGTTTCCATTATTCTTGTGGCTTTGGAATCTAACAAAAATATTTTTTTAGGATTTCTCTGACACAGTTTCCAGTACAGAACTGCCACAGGAATCTCCAGTGGAGTTGCAACCGCTCTCACGGACGTCCACAAATCAAGTTACAAAACTGTTACATGACTCTATTGGAGTTGCAACCGCAATTGGATAAAAGTGAAATTCGAATAATGCCAGAAAGACTATAACTGTCCAAAGTGATAGTGTGAAATTAAAATCAAATGATTACGTATAAATCATATTTATAATAATTATAAATAGTAGCTGTATTTTTTAAATAAACAGATTTGATAAGTTATATTATTTTTCTACAGTTGGTATGTTTTAATAAATATATTTTAAGACTACTGACAGTATTGTTGGTACTTTGGATCTTTTATTTATAGTAGAGGATCCAATATAATGTCGATCTGCACCGATCTGTTTAATAATGGATTAAAATTATTGGATATGTAATTTAGTATGGTAACAATTATAAAAAACAAGGGGTGCCCGATATAATTTTGTTCTGACTATAATTAACATGCATACATAATCGAAAACCTCTTATACCCGAAGGTGTCGAGGTGTACAAGCTCTCTTAAATTTTTTTCTACAAATGTACACCACTCTTTTCTGTCTCTAGCTAGTTCCTTCGGCTCACTCTATGTCTTCCCTCTTGCTTTGAGAATCTTGCTTATCCTATTGTTCCATGTTTTTCTTGGTCGTCCTGTACAGTGTATGCCAGTAGTACAGTCTCATTTACGCATTCAGTATTATTTTCTGTCATCCATGGTTGAAATTTAGCGTATTCCTTGTCATAGATACGTTTATTTGGTAATAGATTCTCAGTCGCTTTATTGGCTTTTTTTCAGAAATATCGAATTTCTCTTGCATTCTGACTTTTTTGACAATTTCACATAGAAAAACTTTGTTTATGTTAATACCAAATTGCTAACCAACATCACTTTTCTACCAACAGTACTAAATACCTGCTGCGATACAGTATTTCTTCTAATTTATTATATTATAAAATTAAAACTTTAACTGACGCAATGAACCGCTATGACATAAAATTTTATATTCACCACATGCATAATTATGTAATTTATAAGCTTGTCGCCCTTAGGGTATAAACATCTATTTAATGCCCTTGATACATAAATAACTGTTTAATATATAAAAAAAAGTAATTTTTTAATTATTCATTAATTATAGTCAAAACAAAATTATATCGGGCACCCTTTTTTTATAATTTGTAAACATACTAAATTACATCAAATAATTTTAATCCATTAAACAGATCGGTGCAGATGGACCTTACATCATATCTCATTAGACTATTAAAAGGCTATTAGATTAAATTAGAGGAATTAGGGATGGTGCCAAAAGAATGTGCAGATAAAATTCGATTACGAAAACGTCAAGAATTACAGAAAATTGGATGCATATGCAGTAGTCATATAATATTAAAAGTAAATAATGTCACAAATGAGGTTTCTATGACATTTCAAAACACATTATTATGGCGTGTTTTGGGCATGATATAGTGTTGAAACATATAGACCATTAGCACTAAAAACATAGGAATAAATCGACTTTTAAATACAGCACCTAGAGACTTTAAACTTTTCGTGTCTAGAGACTTAAACATGTCTATGGTCACGTCACCTTCTGGATGCACTACCTGGTGCCCAAGATCACTGCTAAGACATGTTGTCTTCTGGAGTGTGGAGGATTTTTGAGCACCGGGGGTCATTTCCACCCATTTTTCTATAGTATACCTTTTTTCTGACACCATCCTAAACACAATACAAAAAGTTGCAAATCTCTAGGTGCTGTATTTAAAAATCGATTTATTTTGTGCTAAATGCCCTGCTCTAATATTCGCATTTGGAATTACTGCTAATAATATAATAAATCCCTTTTAATGCACCAATTTAAATAAGACTCCTATTATCATTATAACAAACATCACAAATTTTAAAACAACAAAGCTAGAACAACCTTGGACAGTTTAAAAGTGTCTCTATATTCAGTAAATAAATAAAACAAAAAATCAATTCACAAGTAAGTGTAAAGGCAAAAAAGGCATGTATATAATATATTATATTATTTTATGATACACATATAGGTTATGTCAGAAGGGAAATGTCAAAACAAAACTACAACTTCGGAATGGACTAAATACCTATTACCTATACTGTGTTTAGCCGCGTCTTAAAAATGACGTTTATCATACTGTCGCAGCTTTACTATGTGTAAGAGTGAAGTAGCACTAATCCAAAGAAAAAAGATGGTGTCGTCACTTCGCTCCGAATGACACTCTCTCTATGTCAATATATACCTCTATGAATAAATAAGGTATTTTCCCATATTTTGGATAACAATATTACTGTCATAGTTAAATATACTTATCAAAATATTATTCTTGTAAAATTGTCTGTGATTTTATGTTTTCAAGGACCCATTATTGATTTTGAACATTAAGGTACAGGACAAAATATTTTTATATATTAGTCTTCAGGAATTTTTTTAACAAATTATGCTTAATAATAGAATATGTTCTGATTTTTGGAGGTAATTTTTATAATAATATGTGTATTTGCATAAATATTGATGTAACTCATTTTGTTACAGTCTTTTTAGGTGTGTACATTTTTTTAACAAAAATAAACAGCATTAATAGTTTATTTAGATCTGATGTCAGAACATTTTAACTGTTTACTTAGAGAAATGTTTGAATATGATATAGCAGTAGTTATTGTAGTAATTTGAGATTTGGGAAACCAGTTTAGTAGATGAAGTCTAGTAAGAAAGAACTGGTTAAAGTAACAGCTGCTCTATTTGATCTGTCAATATTTAGCTCTAATAAGTTCTCTAGATATGCTGAAATTCGTAGTAAAAGGAAGCAATATTTGTTTAATACAGTGTCTGTCAGAACAGTCGTGGCGCTAGTATACAAGGTACCGCCTACAAAACTAGCATAGGCGCCTTCTAGTTTTCTTTTTAATAAGTAGGTATTTATTTTGTGTAATACAGCAAAAAAAGCTCATTTTGGTGCCCCCCAAATAGGGGTGCCGTGCCCGCTTGCAGTGCATCCCTTGCAGGCCTATTATCTCCGGCCTTGCATCAGAGAAATCTGTCCAACCACAAAATATAGGAAATCTTTTATTTTTTTATATTCTTTTTCATAGTCTTTTAAGTTGTATGTAAATTAAATGAAATTAATTATCATATTTGTACTGGGAAGGTAGAGAGAGGTTGTAAAGAGAATAAACAAATTCGCAAAACCTATTAAACTATAAAATTCTCAGAACTCATTATTTGCGAATCAACGAAGCTTCACAATATGATTGTTTTGGGAACTGTATGAACTATTGTAGTGGTCTAAAGAGTGTCTGACATATCTTAGTTTTACAGGCCTCCTTACAGTGAAGTGTATTTCTTAATAACAATGGATAAATATTGAAAGTCTGTTCAGATTGTTGACACACAGTATGTTCAGATTGTTGACAGATGTGTAACACAGTATCATTGTAACAGAGTATCTTGAAGATGTTGGTACTCCAAAAATGGACTGGCCTGTTCAATGTCCAGACCTTAATTCTATTGAGCATACAGTGATAAGCACGCTATTAACTGTCAAAATAGCACAAAAGATAGAAAACATAATATATTGCGAAACAAAAAGAGATGAAACTAGTGGAGATGGAAATGATCGTCATAAACATATAAATTAACATTACATTACATAGTTTCCCACATTTAGACGTATCGGAGGAGTATGACAAATCTCACTGTGACAGTAGAATTTTATAAAATACTTCTGTCACAGACATCTAAAGGTGGGAAACTATGTAATGTAATGTTAATTTATAAGTTTATAACGATCATTTCCACCTCAACAAGTTTCATCTCTTTTTGTTTCGCAATGTATTATGTTTTCCATCTTTTGTGCTATTTTGCTGGTTATTAGCACACTCATCACTGTATATGTAGCCTTCTCAAAAGGTCTGTAAGATGTTGTATACCTGTTTCAAAAACATGTGAAGAGCTTGAAATGACTCTCATTGAGGAATTGACCACTTTTTGCCAAAGGAACATCCAAAACATGATCAGTTATATGACGAATCAATTGATGAATGTCACCCAGAACCATGGTGGCAACACATATTATTTAAACAAGTGATAATAACTTTTTATGCAGTCTATAATTGTATTATTATTAGAACTGTGATAGAACATCAAAATTTTCAATACATTTATTATTTTCCCAAATATTTTCTTGTTTTCCATTAGTTACCAATTATAATATTATACAAGTGTAACGGACTCAACGCTAGCTGGTGGAATGCAACAAAGTAACTTTGATGTGGGTGCCAGGTCACAAGGGAATTGCAGGAAATGAGGAAGCTGATAGCCTCGCAAAAGGTTGGGATGGAAAGGAATGAAGCACCCCATTCCAAGTTCTAGAACCCTGTTGTGGACTATCGAAAAGCCACATCAGAGAGGAACTCTGGACCTGGAATCTCAAAGATTCAAAAATTTATTGACTACGTTTACAAAAAAAAATTTAAATTGTAGCAAGTCAATTTGATATATATAAAATATATAAGATATATAAGATAATGTGTATATACAAATAACATATATAGAAATATAAATACATTCACGCACATTCACAAAATGAGACATTGGAAATTATAGTGAGTAATATTCATGTCCATGATACTGCTTTAAAATGATCAACATATTCACTAATAGAGTAAAAGCAAATCTCAGAAGATATTTTTTCAGACTGACTTTAAATTTATTGATTGAAAGGTTTTTAAAACCCATAGGTAGGACATTATATTTATGTTAAAGTCAATAGAGTTTTTGTGATTTACTCAAACGATATTTGACTGTTCTGACCTCTTGTGCTGTAATTATGCAAGTCAGACTGTTTAATTAAAGTATCTGCAGTTTTGTGTGTTTCCACGAAAACATTGTATAGCCATAGTGTTGGCAAGGGCATTATTTTATATTTAATAAATAATGGTTTGCAAGATTCCAAAACTTTTGCAATTATAGGTCTGGATCCCGCGTATGAAAAAAAAGTTGATTAATAGCAAGCTGAAAATTTGTTAATAGCTTAAGGGTGTCTAGTCGGATAAACTTTGATATATGCCAACACTGGAACAGGGGCAGTTTTAACTGTGGAACAGGTTAAAAATTTGGAACAGCCACATCACGAAAACGGCACATTTATTTTGTCCGACAGAACAGACTTAAACTCTCCGAACAGAGATTAAACTCTCATGCAAAAATCAGACTGGTATTTATCACCTGTCATAACTCCTGTCATTTGAAATATTCTACATGTTCCACTCATTAAAACGCCCATTTGGTGATAAATAGCAGCCTGATTTTTGCATGAGAGTTTAATCTCTGTTCGTAGAGTTTAAGTCTGTTCTGTCGGACAAAATACATGTGCCGTTTTCGTGGTGTGTCCGTTCCAAATTTTTAACCTGTTCCACAGTTAAAACTACCCCTGTTTCAGTGTTCGCATATATCAAAGTTTATCCGACTAGACACCCTTAAGCTATTAACAAATTTTCAGCTTGCTATTAATCAACTTTTTTTTCATACGCGGGATCCAGACCTATTATTCTAATTGCTTTTTTTTGAAATTTAAATATTGTTAGTGCATTGCAAGAGTTTCCCCACAAAATAACGCCATAGCTTAAAAACGAATGGAAAAGAGAAAAGTAAATTGTTCTTAAGGTATCAACACTTGTAACAAGTTTTAGTTGTCTAAGTAAAAATAAAGTACTTGAAAGTTTACCTTTGATATGGTCAATATGGTTATACCAAGTCAGTGTGTTGTCAATTGTCATGCCCAGCAATTTTACAGTATTTTTTTCCACACGAGCATCGAATGGATTAGATGAAATAAATGAATTTTAAGTTTTGGTGTCATTTAGTCTAAGTTTATTTGCTGCGAACCATGATTGAGCATTTGAATTTACATTCGTAGAAGTGGTTTCTAAAAGAGAACGGTTTCTGTCTGAAAAAAATAAAAGTAGTGTCGTCTGCAAATAATACTGTTTTACATGGAGCCATAAAATTGGGCAAGTCATTAACATATATAATAAATAATAGAGGACCCAAAACAGAACCTTGTGGAACTCCATGCTTAACATGCTTAAATTCAGAGACAATTTCCGTATCTGACTGCTTGGTATCTATCACTTAGATATGATTTAATTAGTTCTAGAGGAGTACCTCTGATACCTTAAAAGTGCAGTTTTTTTAGTAGGATATCATGAGAAACACAGTCGAAGGCCTTTGAAAGATCGCACAACGTTACTGCAGTTTGGTTATGCTTCTCCAGGCCATCCACTATGCCACTCATCACATCTAAGAGTGCATTAGTTGTGGAACGATCCTTTAAAAACCCATATTGTGAACTGGTAAGAAAGTTATTGGTTTCAAAGTATGATATTAAGCGTTGCTTCAGAATTTTTTCTATTATTTTACTGAATATGGAAACAATAGAAATTGGTCTATAATTGTCTACAAGATCACGATAGCCCTGTGTAAAGGTAGGAACAATTTTGGAGTACATATTTAAATCCAGTTGGAAATATCCCGATTGAAAAAAATGTTATTAATGAGATGT
This sequence comes from Diabrotica virgifera virgifera, assembly GCF_917563875.1. NCBI lineage: Eukaryota > Metazoa > Arthropoda > Insecta > Coleoptera > Chrysomelidae > Diabrotica > Diabrotica virgifera. The sequence continues at coordinate 254,305,273 of NC_065444.1, forward strand.
GTTAAAGGTTCAGTAATTATTTCACAAGTATTTTTTATAAAAGAAGCGTTTAGCTCATTTGTATCCAAACAATTTGAATTTTTTAATGAACTTATAACCTCCGATACTTCTTGTTGAGTAGTTGGAGATAGAAAAAACGAACTCGATGGAGCTGGGAAGTTTTGATAGTTCAAGATTATGTCGTCTGATGTATTAGGAAGGGTTTTTATAATGTTCTCGGCAATTTCAACAAAAAAGTTATGGAAAGTGTCACAAGATATATTGGTTGTTATATTATGTGAACTATTGGTTTTATTACGCTCATAGTTAATTATCTTCCAACATGTCTTGGATCTATTCTTTGAAGTTAATATTAGTTTATCATAAGCTATCTTTTTCGCGTTTTTCAAATCGGCATTATAATGATTTTTGTATTTTTTATATTGATTGTAATGTATTGGATTTTTACTAGAATCAGCACGTATTTTATAAGAGTGCAGATAATTTCTCATATTTTTTAAGTTGTCATTGAACCAATTTACAGGACATTTTTTATTTTTAATAACCAATGTTTTTAGTGGAAAATATTGGGATACTGCATGATTATAATTATCTATTAAAAACGCTGCTAAGTAATCTACATCAAAATCACTATTAAAAATGTTCCAGTCTAACACTGATAAAAAGTTTCTAATTTTTAAAATACCGTCCTGTGTAACGGCTCTAGTGCAAACACTTGATTTTAATTTATTTGATGTTTTGATTATACTAATATACTGTCCGCGATGGTCTGAAAAACAAGGTTCAAGGACATTTGTTCGAAACTGATTTCCTTCGAAAATTTGTCATAATATTGGGTGCGTTCGGACGACCATAGCGGCTGGCGGTCAGCAGAAATCGGCTGAGTGGTTGTATCCAGCCGTGATAGGGAAAGCTTAGTAAATCTCTCAGCGGCTGGCTTCCAGCGGTGACGTCTGACAGCTACTGCTGGCTCAGCTGTCCAGCCGCTGTGGTCGTCCGAACGCACCCATTGTCTATACAAGTGGCAGATGTAGCAGTAACTCAATCAACTACAATTATTGTACTGGTCTAACACACCAGGACAATGTCAATCAAACTGCCTTCTCAAAATTAGTAAAAAAGATATAAAAATGATCACAGGCCTTCTCACTGGTCACTGCCCTCTGAGATATCATCTCAAAAAAATGGACAAATCAGATACCTAGTGAGAACTGTCGTTTCTGTGACAACGAAAAAGAAACAGATCATATTCTATGCAACTAAGTAGGAGTGTTCTGCAAATAACTAAAATTCCTAGAAGAGGTTAATCTACCTACTCCTCCTAGGAGGCTAATCTACTTCCTCAGAAGTATTGACATCCTAGAGTTTAACTAGTGTGGAGAGGCCGTAGGGTCTTAACAACCTCACTTAATCCATCTATCTATCTATCTATCTGACTGACTTAATACACAATAGATTTAATTTAATATAAATAAGAAAAAATAAAATAAATTTTTTGTGGGTAGCCGTTTTCTCTGATGTGCAGCATAAATACAAAACTCCACATTTTTCTTTGAAATCCATTTATGAAATACTCCAATTTTTAGGTATTCAACAAAAAGAGCACAATGACAGTTCAACAGTATTGTTTAAGATGGAATAATCATCAGCCAAATTTCATATCAGTGTTTTCTAGTCTCCTAAATAGCCAATCACTAGTAGATGTAACGTTAGCAGCAGAAGGCAAACAGCTTCAAGCCCACAAAGTTGTTTTGTCTGCTTGTAGCTCCTATTTTCAGGTAAATTAATGTTGTATAACCCTGCTTTAGTAATAAAGTGGTGTAACTCAAAAAACACGATCTTCAGAAAACAGCCAAAAACTGTGTTTTAAATAGTCAAATGCAGTTGCCCATTTTATCTTTGTTTAAAATGAGGGTTCCAGGTTGAATAAGAATATGATTTTACTACTCACCGATAGGTGGCGACGCAATTATTTAGTTTCATTATTTAAGTGAAAACAGATAAATTTTGAGTTACACCACTTTATTACTAAAGCAGAGAATAAGTACACTTATTTATACAATAAGTATAATTTCTTTTGGATGGTACCACCTAGACTTCTATATAGGAATTTATTAGAATTTTCAGTCTGTATGAGACTATGAAGAAAACATAACAATTTTCCTATCAAAAAGAAACATCTCCCTTTTATTTATGGATGTTTTAATTCCTTAAAGAGTATATTTGATATGAAAATCAACATTCATGAACAAAAACCATATTTACACCCTTGAAAAAATTCAAAATAAGTTTCTCGGGATTTGTGCTTATAGATTAAACTTAAAGAACATGTCTTTGGTGGAACTAAGGTCAAGGCTAAATTAGTTCCTTAGAAGACTGCAGAACTAAATGTGATCTAATTGTTCTCTATAAACTACTTGACCATACCACCGACTGTTCTGATTTATTAAGTATTAACAACTTTAGATGTAGCACTAGAATTCTTAGAGGCATGCCTGTGTTTTCTATAAAACACTATCACACAAACTATGGCAAATTCTCTTCAATTAACAGGATTCACATACTGGGAAATAACTTTAGTCAACCTTATGATCTGGTGGTAGATATAATATCTGTAAGCACTGCTTGACTGAGATTTTCAGAGATTTTCGTTTTAATAAGATTTTCAGGAAGTTTAATTTGTTTAAATTAATCATTTGTTTAACAATATCACACCCAAACTTATATGGAATCATCTAATATTTCTTACTATTTCGTGCGAAATTAAAAAAACAAACACATGAAGTCAAACAATATTTATTTTAAAGCAATTTAATAACAAATAAGTACATAACAATTCAATAAAACAATAAAGTATTTAACAAACAAATTGAAAGTAGTTGTTTTAAAGTCAATAGCATACAAAATTTCAATGTAAAACGAATAATATTATTATTAGAATCATTTTTTTTTGTATTTTGTGGTAGTCAGTGTTACCACCTCTAGTCCTTATGCAAGCTACAGTTTGCGTGGCACACTCCTAATCAAATCATCAACATTTTGTTGTGGTAGGTTGCTCCATCCTTTAAGAGCAACTTGTACTAGCCGTGCGGTGTTTTGTGGATTATCCCGGCAAGCTCTAATTTTTCTTTTAAGCATATCCCACAAATATTCTATAGCAGCGGTTCTCAATCTTTTTGAGTCATGTCAATTGAGTCAAATACTTTTTATTATTTTTGGTACCACCTAACTGAAATACATATCTAACTAGGTGATCTAATTATCTATAATAGTGGTGCTGATTTTGGCTGTTTTTGCGTTTTGTGTACCACCTCAAAAAATGAAATGTACCACCAGTGGTACATGTACCACAGATTGAGAACCGCTGTTCTATAGGATTAAGCTCGGGTGAGCAAGCAGGCCACTCCAAACAAGGGATACCTTCTGCTTCAATGATGTATGTAGTCACTCTAACGGCATGTAGAGGTCCATTATCACGCAATAAAATTAAATTTTCTCCTGCTGCACCTCTCCAGAACCCGACTACAGGTTATCAACATACCTGTGAGCAGTTAAAGTTGATTGGATGAAAATTAAAGGAGTTTTTTTACTGATCACAATTCCTCTCCAGAGCATTACACTTCCCCTTGTATATTTGTGAACAGATCTGACAGTTTTCGTTCTTGCTTGTCTTCCTCGACCTCTAAGTACACGATTTCATGGGTCACTGACTTTTTTTGAAAATAGCACATTTTGTCAATTCCCAATGTTCCAGTTTTGGTGCTGAAGACACCAATTTAGACGAGCAATCTTGTGCTGCCTGGATAACTCGGGAACCCATAACTGTCTTTTGCTGTATACTTCTTGGTACGAACTCTTCTTCTTATCGTTTCAACTGAAACAGTTACACTTGTAGCTTCCAAAAGCTGCCTTTGGAGCTGCAGGTGAGAAATGGTTGAGCTAATTGGACAATTAAACGATCTTGTAGACCGTTATTACTTTTGGCGACTTTCCCTTGCTTTATTTTTTAGCTTTCCTAGTTCCTGTTACCTAGAATAGGATTTGGACAGAACGCCGTGTATTAGGCCTAGCTCTACAGCTATGTCCCTCTGAGAACATTACTTTCTCCACAAGACCAATAATTTTTCCTCGTAAGTTCTATAACCCCAAATTTGTCATAATATTTTCGTTTTTGGACGCAAGAGTTAGTTTATTTATTTTCGTTCAATTTGCAACTCAAGCAAATAACCTATTGGGACCGTGCAAGTTCGGAAAAGCGACACCTGGTTTCATAGCTCGGCAACATTTTTAGCACTTTTAATTATATTGGCCAATCCTATGGCCCTGGTTACTGGATAATTGTCAAGGCCATAGTAAAAAAAATAATAAGAAGACAAAATAAGATTTAGGTTAGTTATTACCACGGTTATTAGACTTTATTACGGTTGTCTTGTCCGACGGTGGTGGGGAGACTTCTATTTTTGACTTTACGTCACAAGAGTTTACATTCCCATATTTTTAAATTATTTTCGATCATTGAATGTCTGTTATTGTGTATATATGTGTATTATTTGTGTTATTATGAAATAATAAGACAAATAGTACACATTTATATACACATCTTATACCGGGTGGTGAATCGTAAAAAGGGCCATAGGAAACTCAATGTAAAATTCTGAATTGTTGAATTCCTGCTTCCCTAATTATTCTACATCAAAAGTCATGAGAGAATACTTGTAGAGAATTAAAATCTGTATTAAAATCAAAAGTTAAAATTGTTCTACGATTTAAATGCAATCCAAAATTTTGAAAAATATGATACATTTGCCACAATAGGTATGCGTGTAAAAGTAAGGCCACACGTTACTATTTAACTGACAGTGCTCACACCATTGACTGAATAAAAAAATCTTTATTATTAATCCTTTCTCCGCAACTGAGGGTATCTTATCAACTGTATTGTTTTTAAACAATAGTGATGATAAAATAAAAATATTGACAGTTCAAAAATGTGAACATTATTGCATTGTGTGTGGCCTAAGTTTGGGCTGAAAACTAAAATGTATTACATTTTTACAAAATTTTGGAATATGTTTAATTACGTAGACCAATTTTAACAGTTATTTCCAATACAGATTTCAATCCTCTTCAAATAGTTTCTAATATCTTTTGATGTAAAATAATTATTAGGGAAGCTGGAATTCAACAGTTCAGAATTTTACATTGAGTTGATGCAAAACTTTGACGCATGTCAAAATTCTCAATGTGTTTTAATTGTATTCATTTTTTTCGAATCCTGAGAAAACTAATAAATATTTTAAAAAAATTTAAACTCAGAATGAAAGACTACATTATTACTGAGGGCTGAAAGTCCCTGAAAACTTCTATAATGTTTATTTTAATAAGTTACAGGGCTGAAAATAAAAGAGAAGTGTGATATTTAATTTCAAATATTTCATTCAATAAAATCTGCTTGTTTATTCTAAGGGGCTTTCCGCCCTCGGTAATAATGTAATCTTGCATCCTGAGTTTAAATTTTTCTAAAATACTTGGTTTTCTCAGTATTCGAAAAAAATCATATTACGATTCAAATGACAGTAAACTCTCGTGACGTAATCTCACCTTTAATGTTCATTGGTTAGTCGATTTAGGCAACCGTAGTAATGTCTAAGAACCGTGAGTTATTACAACGTAAACAATTGTATGTAGTAAATAAAATTAGTTATTAAAATGCAGTACTGCAAGCAAAATACAATTAATTAAATTTACCTTTATATAATAATTGTATATCATATCAATATTGTGGAGCAATATATAATTTTTCTTCTTAAATGACAATAGTTATGAAATGTACGTCAATTTGACAATCTCAATTGACAATATGAATTATTTAAGAAAGTTGCAATATTTCTCCGCTATTCTCGCACGATCGTTTCGCGTATCCCTTCCAAGTACTTGCACACCGCGAATACCGTACCGAGCTGTACTATCCGATTGTCTTATATATTTGTTTATTTTCAATAAAAACCTTTATTATTCGCAACAAGAACAAGTTTTTTCAAAAAAAAAATTAATATTACTTTGAAATACATGGTGATTCCGTATAAGTTTGGGTGTGTGTATTTGTGTTATGGTTATGATACTTTATTTTTGTAAAAATGGGGACATCCCGTAAACAAATAAATATTTAAATAAAATTTAACTTTTTACAATGCATCATTACGCGAAACAATGAATACATTAATATAACGACATCTTTATAACATTAAAGCTAACAACAATCAAGGAAAAACTAAAAAGTGTATTTATAAAACACTGATGGCACTATAAAAAGCTGATACACTGTATCCACGTCTTAACCTCGGTTTCATCCAACAAGTTCATCATAAATTCTCTTCAGTAGCATTTATTTGGTAGCAATTAGTTGAGCAATTTATGTACATACCATTGTCTGGAAAAAACAACAAAGAAATTTCCGTTGTCATAAGTATGTGAGAGCTGTCTCATTGGGATGAGCACCAACATTATCCAGCAGAAGAAGTACCTTTTTCAACAATTTTTCCTTCTTCAAATAAGACTTTAGTTTTTATGGAACCAATCTTGAAAGATGTCACAAGTTATCTAGGCAAATTGCTGATTATAATAGTGAACTGGTAGAACCTGTGATTTCTTGTTTGTAAAAGCATGAGGATCTTTTGACCTTACAGTCAGTCAGCTTCAGTCTATGGCTACCAGACACATTGGCAGAACATGGCAGTGTTATCCAGTATTTACTTTTGTATATCCCGTTGCACTCACCTTATTACTTACAGCTAAGGTTTTTGTACAACCATGTCTTATCAGCATTATCAATTTGAGAAACTTGCAGTTTATTTTCTGTAATAATTATGGTCTCCAGTTCGTAGTAAAATTCCACCACTACTTCTCTATCGGCACTGAGCTTTTCATCTTGAGTGGTAAGCTCACGAATCATGTGATCTCTTTTGAATCGATGCACTTGATGCATTGAAAATTAAAAGGTCTTTGATTTTCATGTGTTAAGAAGAAAAATCCCTACTTGCTTAGCACACATTAGGCCAGCGATTTGTACGCCTTCTGATCTTTTTCACAGAAACTAATTGGAAAGTGATATGAAACAGATTTGTTTTGAAAGAGTCAGACTGAAATATGAAATTTTGTAGTTTTACTTTGTTTTTAACATATACATTATTTTCAGTCTTTGTTTGCCACAAATCCTTGCAAACATCCCATTGTCATCCTCAAAGATGTTAAATTTACAGATCTAAGGGTACTAGTAGATTTTATGTATCATGGTGAAGTTAGTGTATCACAAGAACAATTACCCTGTATATTGAAGACGGCAGAAATGTTAAAAATAAAAGGTAAGTCAACAAAATAATTAAATATGTTTTCTTTCAAATATTTTGTAATTTATGTCTCCAAATTGCTTATGATGAGTTGCTTGTCTCTAAAATCTGACTGAAATCTTAGATATATTACCATTTCATTCTTCCATTTTCTTTGACTTTGCTTTTGATATTCCGTTCTGTATATAACTAGCTAAAACTTTGTAATCACCATTCTCTATCCTTGCTATAAAACCAATTCATATAAGTGATGATTCTATCAAATTTCTATCCATTTATTTTTTGTTTGTGCTTTTGTATGTATCCATTTGCTTTTGTATGTGTTGTTTTTCAATTTACCCAGCTAGAAATACATATTACTGTCTTTCAAACCTAAACTACATAAAAGACTTAAATAATAACTTATATGCATCAAGTTCCTTGTTTATTGGGTTGAATTTCCTGTCTGTGGTCTAAGTTTCATGGATTTTGGACATTCGTGGGGGTTATTCCCCATATTCGCCCTCCACTGTAGATCCACCACCACTAGATACTGAGCTTTTCTCCTTAAATGATAAGCTCACGAATCCTGTGGCCTCATTAAATAACCAACCACTGGATGGATTGAAAGGTTCTTTGATTTGCAGGTGTTTGTGAAAAATCTCATCTTGATTAGCACACAGTAGCCTAGAGATTGGTACACCCTCCGATATTTGCAGAAACCTCTTTGAAAATCGTATGTTTCATATGAACCATATAATATATGTTTTTGAAAGAGTCAGACTGAGATATGAAGTTTTGTAGGCTTACTTTGTTTTTATTGGTATTGTTTGCTTGCCGACTTCATAGATCGATAAAACTTTAAAAATGCAGTTTGATTAATGAGAAATCACAGCACGGATAATTTACAGCCTGGATAAACCTCACACGGCTAATCGGGGCTCTACTGTATACTGTTTTACATTATATATAGATTATTCACTTCACTGTTAGTTTTTTTATTACCATTATAGGTTTAACAGAAATTCCTATGGAAAATCCAACAGTGAAATGTGAAAGTCAGTTGTCATCAGAAAAATCAGAAATGAGCTCACAAAGCACTGACCACTGGAGTTTAGAAGAGACTAGGCCTATTAGTCCATCATCACCCTCTACCAAAAGGTAAGCAAATTACTCTATATGTGATAAAGTAAAATCATATCTTATAAAAAAGTTTTTTGTAAAAAGTTTTATGTTTAATATAAAGGATCTAGCAGATCTGTTTGTGTTTCGGATAGATTTAAGCTTCTTTTTGGGTCAATGAGTTGTTTCAATAAATACTTAAACCTATTCCCTGATCCTTATGCTCACTAGCTCGTTTTTTTTTATTTTTGCTGGTCTTAGTTCCGGTTGTATTGACTACTTTCCTTCATCTTCGAAATTTTTCTAATAATTGTGGCTACTTTGTGTTTGTCCTGGTATATTCCTTTCCACGAGAACCTAGAGAATGAATGGTCATTTTCAACAGCCTCACATACCGGGAGTAGGCTCATGCAGAATAAACCGCAATTTTAATTGAAACTACGTTAGAGAATTCAGCATTCAGCAATAAAAAATGCGGGAATAATAGTACATTATATACCGCGGGACTGAAGTAGTACATTTAATCCTGAAGGTAAAGTTTCTGGCCCGACCGCAGGGAGGGCCATAATTTACCTGAAGGATTAAATGTACTTCAGTCGCAAGGTATATACGATACTTTTCGTACTTCCGGTATGATTTTATTAATTATTTCAATAATTTCAATCAGTTTTTTCTCTCTTCAACTCATTTAATAAACTGTCTTTAAAATAAGTTACCATAGTAACATTGCGTTGTGACAGTTATAATTTAGAAACATTGTCATTACTAGTGTCATTGTAAAGAAACATTGTTATTGATAATTATTGGTATCATGAGTGAAGAAGGTGTATCTGATATTGATAAAAGAGCAGCCGAAGTAGGTGAAGAATTGTTACCACCGAAATCTAGAAAACTATACGAGCAGCAGTACGATGCTTTTAAAAAGTGGTGCCGCTTAAAAAATGTGAGACAACCTACTGAAAATGCGCTGTTAGTCTACTTCGATGATAAATCAAAAGCGGTTTGTGCCTCAACTCTCTGGGCACATTACTCAATGCTGAAATCGGTTATTAACATTAGAGAAGATATTGATATAAGTAAATTTCCAAAATTATTAGCTTTTTTGAAGAGAAGAAATGAGGGATTTAAGCCAAAGAAGTCAAGAATTCTCACGTCTGAGCAGGTAGATCAGTTCTTACGGGAGGCTCCGGATGATAAATATTTAATGCTTAAGGTAAATTTGGAAATTTGTTTATATTCAGAAATTTTAAGAAATCAATTTTTTTGTAGGTTGCACTTATTTTGGGCGTTGCGGGAGCTTGTCGTGGAAAAGAGTTGGTTGATTTAGAAATCGACGATGTGAGAGATTTGGGCGATTCCTTCCTAATTGCGATTAGAAACACCAAAAATAAAATTGACCGAAATTTTGTGATCAAAAATTCAGAAAACAGTGCCATCAGTTTTGTGGCGATATTTCGGAAATATGTGGCATTGCGAAAGACAGGGACAACTCATTCAAAATTTTTTGTTCAATACATCAACAAAGAATGTACTACGCGAGTAGTAGGAAAAAACATGTTTGGTACAATTCCACGGCAAATAGCAGCTTTCTTGAAATTAGAAAATGCGACGTCTTATACGGGACATTGTTTTATACGCACATCTGCGTCTTTGTTAGCTGATTCGGGAGCAACAATAGACGTGCTGAAGAGACATGGAGGATGGAAATCCTCCAACGTGGCCGAGGGATATATTGAATCGTCTATTAAAAATAAACAAAAAATTTCAGATAAAATATTTGGTCAAGTCGCCGATTCGTCCACTATAGTTATGCCACAGTCCTCATTCTCGCTTCCTGTTTCCGCAGGATCTTCGAAACAAACACCAGTTCAATATGAAAAGGACCTATCTGTTACTCGTCAGTTACCTGCTGCATTAACCCAGGAAAGACTGGTCAATATGACGAACTGTCACAATATTAATTTGAATATTAACGTTAATTACCATTCTAATTAATTATATTTTTCAATAAAATATCCCTTAAATTCGTTTGTTTGTGATTTAATCGTTCCGGGAGTTTCGTCAATATTTAATCCCGGAGGGATTAAATGTGACACTTTAGTACCTGTCACAAGGGAGTGAAGTTGTCACTTTAGGCCCGGAAGTACGAAAAATAGTTTATGAACCGTATCATGACAAAAATATCAATAGGTACTAGTCCCTATTTCCCTAGGTTAGTTTTACACTTGGTGTCTCCTTCAAGCATGCGATTAAGAGAGACACAGGATAGGAACGTCACTACAAGATGAAATTTCCTTCCGACGGTCAAGATGTTGAAAAATAGCTTCTTTATTTTTGCTAAAATAAGTTCTTTCTGGTACATCTTGTAGATGGATTGATCTGTCTTGTCTTTGATTTAAGTCTTTGGTCTGGGGCTGTTGATTATGAAGTGAATGTCGAAAGTCTTCAACTTTTTGTTCCACATCTCCAAAAATTTCTCTTCCGATATCAGGTGGTTTGATATCAACGATAGAATAGTGCAGGCTTAGGTCTCAGGCATCCACTAATGGTTCTTGCTGACTTGTTGATAGCTACATCTACATGCCTAGTGTGTACTGAGGCTTCCCATAATGGTGCAGAACGTTTTGGAGGCTAAACGCAGATATGAGTGTAGATTATGTGTGTGCTCTCTTTTGGTTAACAAGTCACCATTTTGTTTCTAGTTATCAGTTTCTTTTAATTTCAAACAGTACTCATTATTGATTGTTTTTTGAAGGGAGTATATTTCCGTTTTAGGAGACGATTAAAAAAGAACGTAATATGCAACCCGACGATCACGACAGAACCGCCAGAAGTACCTCCGAACGAAATTTTATTAAGCACAGCAGACGTGTTTGAAACAGTTTTAAAACCAGACGAAGCTAGAAGTATAGCGGATACCTCACAAAAGTATAACGGTATTCCCATTGCGAGTATACAGCCGTCAACGTCGCATCAAACGCATCAAAGAGAAGCGGAACCCACTCATCAGATTATAACAGTAAGTACTTTTACAAATAAATGTTAATTTGAAACTTTCGGCAAAGGACCCCGCAGAAACTTTATGGGAACTGGCTCTCTGTCAAATGCTCTGAAACTTTCGGTTCTGGTAGTCCTTGATGTGTAGAACAAAAGGCTCAATGGGCGCGTAGCTCCAAAAAATCATGCTTTTACGATATAAGTCTCTGAAGTTATAGCGTTATAGGTACAGTGAGCACGTTTGAGTTGGAATAAATTCATTTTCTCGATAATGGGCGACTCTGGGGATAAATTACGAATCAGGTCGATTTTTATTTTTAAATTATAATTTTTTGGCATATATATCATACTAGTGACGTCATTTATCTGGGCCTAATAACGCAATGGATGGTTTTTTTTAATAAGAATAGGGGTCGTGTGATAGCTCATTTGAAAGGTTATTCAGTTCTCTATTCACCAATAAAAACATTAACATAATTATTTATACAGGGTGCCCAAAAATTTTTTTTAATTAAATTAGTTGAGACAAAAATTTATTTAATTTGAAATACATTTTACTGTTGTCTGAAAACAGGAAAAAATGTTTATTTGATAAATAAATATTGCTTTTCGCTTAAATTCAATATTAACGCTGCCACCCACCTGCCTCTTAGCAGTTTGAACGTTTAATTTAAGCTAAAAGCATTGTTTATTTTTCAAATTAACATTCTTTCTGTTTTCTTACGGCGGTAGAATGTATTTCGAATTAAATACATTATATACATTCTTCTTTTTGTCTCAATTAATTTAATTTAACCTCGACACCTTACGGTATAAGAGGATCATCGATTATTTATGTATGTAATTTAATTTAAAAAAATTTGGACACCCTGTATAAATAATTATGTTAATGTTGATATTAGTAAATAGATAATTGAATAATCTTTCAAATGAGCTATCACACGACCCATATTCTTATTTAAAAAAATCATCCATTGCGTCATTACGCCCAGATGAATGACGTCACTAGTATGATATATATGCCAAAAAATTATAATTTAAAAATAAAAATCGACCTGATTCGTAATTTATCCTCAGAGTCGCCCATTCTCGAGAAAATGAATTTATTCCAATTCAAACGTCCTCACTGTACCTATAACTTCAGAGGCTTATATCTTAAAACCATGATTTTTTGGAGCTACGCGCCCATTGAGTCTTTTGTTCTACACATCACGGACTACCAGAACCCAAAGTTTCAGAGCATTTGACAGAGAGCCATTTCCCATAAGGTTTCTGCGGGGTCCTTTGTCGTTCCTAATGTACAACAGCTGGTTCCTAAAAAAAACTGATACGACTCTTATTAAGATTTGATCATTTTGAGCAGTAAATTGGATTGAACTGACATTATATTATATTTTCCGCAAATCGCCAGGAAATTTTGAAATTCCTGTCAAAATTTCTTGAAGAAAAAGTCAGGACTTCCTTACTGTAAGGAAATGTCATTTCCTTACTGTAAGGAAATGATATTTCCGTACAGTTGTTAGTGTTCTACATAAATGATAGAAAATTATTAATAATCCATAAAACGTCTGTATGCATTTTCGTACTTTTCTCTTGATTTCTTTGGCAATAATTCTAATGAAGCAGTATTCACTGCCTCAACCAGCTCTGGAGGAGTCCCAGGAATGGAAATTTCATCATCACTTATCATTTTACTTTCGAGAACACCAGCAATTAAATTTATAAGCGTCAAGTTTGACAATTCAACCTCAATACGTTTCCATAGTAACCCAAGTAATTTTATTAGGAATTTCAAAGCACCATTTATTTGGGAATAAAATTATCGCGTTTTTTTTAAATCAATCAATATCTGTCGGATTTTAAACGATTTGCGGAAAAATAGTATGTTTACCTCGTAGGAAAAGCCACATTCCTGGACTCTGTGTTGCTAAGTCTCGGCTTGCACCTCGACTTAGCAATCTTCACAGTCGTCCAGGAATGTTAAGCTTTTCCTACCCGGTAAACAATGTACTATTATTATGACAGACAAATAATAAAATAAACAAACAAACAACAAACTACTGATTACATAATGTTAATTCATAAATTGTAATAATTATTAGGGTCTAAATTTTGATATTATTTTGAATTCCTGAATTTTATAAAGAGTACCTATACAGTGCTAGTCAAAAGTCCGTACCCCCCCTCGTATCTTTTGAAGGGTTATTCTTATAATAGTGAAATTTGGAGGGAAGAAATAAACGGACGTAAGCTTCTTAACTAGTCATGACAGGTGACGTAATTATGACAGATGACTTTACAGCGCCACTGTGACAGATAATTTTAAATGGGACCTTATGGCAGGTGATACCTCGTTTAAAAGGTATTAAAAAAGCCTATTCAGTCATACTAATTGTGTTTGAGTTTAAGCTAATTTTGATGAATAAATGAAATAAATATAACATTGTAGTTGCGCATTTAATTAATAAAAATTCGAAATTCCGCACATGATTACTTGTCAAAAAGGTTGAGGTTGACATAAAAATTACTAGAGAATTGAAAAACGTCAACTTTTTGACAAAAAAAACCATAGGCGGACATTTGAATTTTCATTAATTAAATGCGAAACTACAATATTATATTTATTTAATTTATTCACCAAAATCAAAATCAACTAAAACCCAAAAAATTGGTATGACTGAATAGGTATTTTGAATACCTTTCAAACGAGGTATCACTTGCCATAATGTGCCATTTAAAATTATCGGTCACCGTGGCTCTGTAACGTCATCTGTCACGATTACGTCACCTGCCATGACTAGTTAAGAAGCTTACGTCCGTTTATTTCCTCCCTCCAAATTTCACTATTATAGGTATAACCGTTCAAAAGATACGAGGGGGGGTACGGACTTTTGACTAGCACTGTATAAATGATAGTTTTTACATAAAATAGGGTTGTTGTTATTATTTTTATTATTATTAAGGAATAAAACAAACGACTTAACCCAACAATATATTAAATTTTAAGATTTGGCAGTGACAGTGACAGTATATATATAATAAGTATAACGCATGGGAAAAGTTATAGCGAACGGACTATATTTATCCTTCAAAATACACTGCTCAATTTTCTACAAAATACGCTTTAAGAGTCGTATCAGTTTTTTTAGGAACCAGCTGTACATCCCTACAAGTTCTCCAAAAGTAAATATTATAAGTACACACTTGCAGCTCTTATGATTAAAAATTAATATAAGAAAAAACAAGTAATCATAGCAAACATTAATTGTGGTGAAGTTTTGACACAGATGTTTTGGTTGTTCATTTATTGACTTAAATAAAGCTTTCGGATTCCAAAGAACAATGGGCAATCTTTTATGCATTCGATAACGCCAGGATAGACTCCCGATATAAAAAGCTCTTAGAAAGCATTTACAGTAAAGCAACATTTAGTTATAAACTTAATATACAACTTACTTACTTTTTTGTATAAAATTTATTTCATTTCAGCAAGTGACGCCGCCACAAGATGTAACTGTAAATACGTCCCAAAGTTTAGACTGTTCTCAAGTCGAACTGTCTCGAACTTGCACAACTAGTCAACCTACAACCGGTAAGTTAATACGAGTATATAGGAAATGCTGGAACTATAACATAGGCCAACGATAAAAATTATTTCCTAATACCTATATATTTATAATAAAAGTCTAATAGATATTTGAAAATTTTGGCATATTTAAATAAAAACGTACTACTATATGAATCATGAATATTCACGTCTTTGGTGGAATCTTCTTCTTCTTCTTCTTCGTGTGCCTCATCCTTTAAGGACATCAATGATCATCACGCCCCATTTACTCTATTAAGAGTTCTATTGTTGTTTGTCCATTCCTTCTTCTTCTTAACGTGCCCTATCAAGTCCCCTTGACGTTGGCGATTAACATGGCGAAACTGTCTCTGTCTCGAGCTATTCTAAATAGTTGTTCTGCTTTTTTTATTCCTGTCCACTCCCGGATATTCTTCAACCAAGAGGCCTACTTTCTACCAATTCCTCTGCGTCCTTCGATTTTACCCATCATAATAAGTTGAAGAATATTATACCGGTCTCCCCTTACTACGTGTCCAAAATAGGCCATTTTTCTATATTTGATGTTATCAAGCAGCTTGCGGGCAGCATTTGCTCTCTTAAGGACTGCCACATTTGTCAGCATAGCCGTCCATGGTATTTTCAGTATACGTCTGTGCAGCCACATTTCAAAGGCCTCCAAACGATTAATAGTGGATATTTTTAATGTCCATGCTTCGACACCATACAAGAGGGCTGACCAAATGTACCATTTAATCATGCGCTTTCGAAGTTGAAGTTGCAAGTTATCATTACAGAAGAATGACCTCATTTTTAAAAATGTCTTGCGGGCTATCTCGATTCTACATTTTATCTCTTTATCTGGATCTAGTTGTTCAGTAATATGGCAACCAAGATATTTAAAATTGGGTACTCTTTGAATTATATGACCATCAACATATAACCGTGAATCTTGATGGGCCAAACGGCTAAATACCATGTATTGTGTTTTTGAACAGTTTATGTTTAGGCCAAACTCTCTTCCCACTGTGTCAATAGCATTTAAAAGGTGTTGTAACACATTCATATCATCACTTAAAATAACTGTATCGTCTGCATATCTGATTGTATTTATCAGAATTCCATTAACTTTCACACCCCATTCCAAATTATGCAGCGCTTCCTTAAATATTCTATCTGAATATAAATTGAATAACAGTGGGGACAGTATACAACCCTGTCTGACACCTCTTTGTATTTTGCATATTTCTGTTGATTTTCCATTTATGCAAGCTGTCGCTGTTTGACGCCAGTATAATTTTTCTATGATTCGTACATCTTGACTATCAACTCCTTTATCCTTTAATATTTTAATTACTTTGTGATGTTGTAATCGATCAAAGGCCTTCTCATAGTCAATAAATACAGCAAAGACGTATTTCCTTTGATCTCGGCATTTCTGCAATAATACGTTTAGTGCAAAGAGTGCGTCCCGGGTTCCCAGTCCATTTCTGAAGCCAAATTGTGTTTCACCCTGGTCTTCTTCACATTTATCTCTGATTCTACTGTGGATGATACGTAGCAAGATTTTCAAAGTGTGGCTGATTCTATAATCGCTACAGTTTTTCGGACGTTGTTTTTTTGGTAGGGTTATGAATTCGGACTTTAACCAATCTTCAGGGATATCACCAGTCGAATAAACATCATTGAAAAGTTTGACTAGTATTCCAATGTTTTCCTCATTTATGAGCTTTAACATTTCTGTAGGTATGTTGTCAGGACCAACGGCTTTCTTGTTTTTTACCAATTTTATAGCATGTAGTATTTCTGATTTTAGTATTTCTGGTCCTCCACCTTCATCTAAAGTCTCCAGTTCTTCGGGTCTATCATCATTATACAGTTCATTTATATAATTATACCAGGTAGTTCGAATTTTGTGTTCGTCTATTATCATTTTACCCGACGAATCGGTTATAGTATGTGGAGTTTTCTTATGATAAAGACGAGCTACTTCTCTAACTTTTTTAAACATATTAAACGTATCATGTTTTTCATTCAACTTATCCATTCCACTACTTTAAATTTTTCAACCAGAACGTGCGTCGTCTCCCTCAAAGTAGCTCATTTTTCTTTCCTTCATAGTGTTGAGTATTTCTTTTTCTTTTTTCATCTTTCTTAATGGTTCCGTGTTTGTTACGTGTTGTGTCCATGATTATTTTACACATTCTTCAATAACACCATATCTCAAAGCTGACAAGTCTTTTCAGTTACGTCCTAATTATCCAGGCTTCAACTCTATGTAAAAGGATAGAGAATACGTAGCATCTCAATACTCTATTTTTAACTATTTATAATGGGAAATAAGCCACAATATTATTAAAAAATGATTTTTATTAACGTTTCGACGCCCAAATCGGGTGCCGTTGTCAAAATACCTTGTTGTATTTTGACAACGGCACCCGATTTGGGCGTCGAAACGTTAATAAAAATCACTTTTTTAATAATATTGTGGCTTATTCCCCATTATAAATAGTTAAAATTGTAAAAATGCCACAAGAAAATAGCTTCAGAACTCAATACTCTAGTTCTAATTTCCATTCCCAGTTTTCCATTGCATAATACTACATTGCGCATTCGAAGGTTTTGTAATATATGTATATTCATTTAAAAACTGTTTACAAATGATTTTTTGTTGGCCTGTGATTAATGCTTCTTGTATGTGCGCTGTATGTACCTATTGAACGTTAAAACTACAACTTCTTGTATGTTTTTTTGTTATCGTTGTATGTTCCTTATCGCTATGATAGAAGCGGTCGAATTTGGACGATCTCATTTCTTTGAGGAAACAGTTTATTAATCCGAAGGGAACAAAAAGTTGAACAATTATGATGACAAATACAGAATTGTATCATATTAAAATACGCAATCAATCGAATTTAACTTTATTTTTCTACAATCACGACAAACTTCTTTTTAGTTTCATTTTTGTCATTCAGTACTAAGGACCGTATTAATACCGTTATAAGTTGATAGCACAAATGTCCGTTTGGGCTTAAAATGCATCTGTGTACTAAAATTTAAAGATCTCGATTTAGTTTTGACCTCTTTGCTATTTAATAAAACCGTAGCAGGCAACGGTTCACCCAATATATCACAGCGCCGTTTCTACCGGGATAAAATCCCAGTACCACCTCACTGGCTGACTGCCAGACCCAGAATCGATTTCACTCCCTGACGGTATAAAGGGACTCATGAAAAAATTCGTCGCTGCGATGCTAATTCTCAAGTTTGATCGACTCGCTTCACGGCTTTTGTAAATTTAAATAAACAATTGGATTATGTTTATTTTATTCGTAGAGACACTAAAGTGTTGTTCTTCGAAGATTTTGAAACGAAATTCTTAAATATTTCTCTTAAAACCTTGTACAAAGTGGAAGAAAAAAATTTGCAGGTGTTGAACGCTTTGGTTCCATACTGACCAATCTAGCTAAAATTAATAAGGAAGAAGAAGTACATGTCCATGATAAGATCAAGGCGACTGTGTTACTTTACTTTTACCTTCGGAAAATTTTGAAAACAATAGGCAGAACGGACAGTTTTAAACATATTTTCTGCAATAAAAATTTCTGTTATTGGGGAGTTTTTGTTGCTACGTAACGTACGCATCTCCGTATACGTAAAGCAACTAACGTGTCGTAGAGGATGAATGTTAAAATAGGTAGTTTTTGTAACTGCCTTAACGTAACGTAAAGCCAATCGTAAAGTCATTTTTAAATTCCGTTGACATTTAAAAAAATAAAACAATGTTCACACAATATACAATTAATATACAAATGTAAAAAAAGATAAATGAATGATGAAATTGTATGGTTTTAATTGCTTCTATTTAAATATAAAAATATTATTTTTCCTTAGGTTAAAATTTTTTTATTTTTGTTTATACTTACTTTTTAGTTGTAAATTATTGTATACCTACATCAGAATTCCAGTAGGTATAATGTAAATAGTGTGGTAATATTTATTTGAAAATTTTACTGAAACTAGGTCATTTGAGGCGTTCTTTGCAAAAACCCCAGTAGTCCTTTTTTTCCGAAAATGGACTTATGCCATCTATGGATTGAAGGACTAATTACCTACGTTCCTTGCGTAAGAAACTTCCATTAAAGTTACAGTAGTCCAAAATATAAGCGACAAAAGTATAGGCGATTCCGCATAAACCCCATATGTCAAGCGCAATTCCCTTTGTTAATGACTATTGGTGTTTTTGCGGGAAACTTTATCGCTTGGCTGTCAGTAGGTTTTTATAGGTTAAAGTTCCTTCGAATAGTTGTGTTGTGTGATTTTATAAGTAAACACCATTTTTCGTTCATTTTTTATTTTGGTTTATTACTATAAATATCGTTTTTCCTATAAATTAATGAAAAATTCCTGCAAAAACCCCATATGTGAAATGAATAAATATCCTTCATAAATAAACAAAAGGAAAAAATAATGTTATTTATATTGTAAACTGTGTGTAATCATCAAAATAATATATCACTAATTTGAGAATTTCCGTAAACTTAATAGGGTTCAATTAAATAACTTTTTTTTAAATATCTCCGATGTTGTAAAAAGTGACATGGGGTTTTTGCAAAGAAAGCCTCATTTGTTTGTTTTGCTTTATTAATAGACAACTTAAAAACAATAAAATTTTAAATCTATTATGAAGTTCCAATTTCCAATTACAAACACAGAATAATTTTACTCAAATAGACTAAACCAATAACCAATATAACCTTAAAATGTTTATAAACGGGTAGTACCAGGATAGAACCTATGAGCAAAATTCTGACGTCCAAAGTAGCCGATATAATGTAGCCGCTAACTTGACATAACAATGGCCGACCCTTGGTTTCCGGAATAATTTCTTGATTTACCAACAGGAATGCATTAAATTATTGACTCAATATTTCCTTAATATATAATGTTACCTGTTTTACAATGTATTTTACATTAAAATATGTCACCAAATAAAATATTTATTATTTATTAACCACAAAAACACCTGTCAACGCCAACTTCACGTCAGAAATTGTAAACAGTATGTGACGTCAGTTCCGTCGCAGATCAGATGCATGTAAAATTATACACAGTTAGACCGCTTGGGTAGTACGCTGATGAAATGTTCATTTGGTAGGTAATCGGGCAAGATCCTCGTGTGCATTCGGTGACTTTCGGCTCGATAGGGATGCGTATGAACCTAACGTACCAGCCCGTAACCTTAGGTAATACGTATCGCGATACGGGAGTTCAACCATTAATGCGCAAGCGTATATGTCAAAAAGATGCGTTACGTTTACGTATTTGTGTGCACAAAAACTCCCTATTGAAATCAAGAAGTTTTTTGGAAATACGATTAGTTCATGTATATTATTATTATTTCTTGTTATATTTTGTGATTCCTTGTAACTTACCCAACAACGAGATAAAAGAGGGAACTAAAAATGTTTGTAAATTTTTGTTTTAAATTTTTGTTACTTTGAGCATATGCCTGCCTTGTATAAACTTGTACATACTAATCGAATTCATTGTAACTAACATTACTTTTCTTTCTCTTCCGACATTTCATTTTTCTTTCACACCGTATCAGCTACTAACAGAATTTCCAAAACATTCCAAAGTCGTAACAGTAATTTATTAAAATTTGATCGATTTCAAATGTTTAGTTACTTCTGAAACAATACTAGTATATTCTGGATAGCAAATTTAAATAAATTTTATCAAAAAAAAATATTTCTGTGAAGAAGCGTATGAGCTATGTATTTATAAATTTTTCTGTTTCAAAAAATTACGAGGGTTTGAGATATAGTTAATTTTACCAAGAAGTGTAAGGTGCAAATATCTCTTAGATTTATCTCTCTTAGATAGAGACTGTGGCACGACAAAACATCAAAAGGTGGAAAACATAGTGGTAAACATTGTACAATGGAGACCACAGTCGTAGTGGAGGAAGACAACAAAAACGATGGCTAGACGACATCAAAGCAAAAATGGGGAGAAATGGTACCAAATAGCACAAAACAGAGAAGAATGGAGAACTCATGAGGAGGCCTTTGTCCAGGAGTGGATGCAAAAGGGCTGAAGAAGAATAAGGTAGAGACTTAAGTATCAAGACAAATTAGTGGACGATTTAAAATCTAAGTAAATTTAATGAAAAATTCCTCTTGGTAAAAGGTATATTAATTTAAAAAGCCCCTGGAAGGGCTACAAATATAAAAACAAAACGTTTTCGCTCTGTAACAAGAGCATCATCAGTGTTGCCTAAAATAAGTATAACCGTATTAATTAAAGCAAAATGTTAAATATGGTTATACTTATTTAAAGTTAAAATGTTAATTAATACGGTTATACTTATTTTAGGTAACACTGATGATGCTCTTGTTACAGAGCGAAAACGTTTTGTTTTTATATTTGTAGCCCTTCCAGGGGCTTTTTAAATTAATATACCTTTTACCTAGAGGAATTTTTCATTAAAGGGCCTAGCCGGGTAAGATGATGAAAACTGCCCCCAACTCGATTCGAATTCCATATAGGTCACCGTTTAGCATATATAGTGAAACTCACTTTCTGAAATTTTTAGCCACCTAGATGGTCATGTGACCCACCTAGAGCCTAATTGGGGTTTTTATGTTTTTATTTTTTATCTCAGCCGCATCGACAACGAGCGATAAACTTTAAATAAAAAAGTTGTAAGCTTTAAAAAGTTCTGCCCGAAATTTTTTTTTATTTTTGGCAGGAAATTTAAACTTTAGAACGATTTTAAAATTTTAAATGAGTATAAAAAATAACTAAGACATTCGTTTTCACGAAAAAATATATAACGTGTATTTTTGCATAATGTTTCACCCTGAATTTTTTCGGTTTTTTTTTCGTTTTTTGATACAATTTTATACACGTTTTTCAAACTCTGTTTGTAACACCGTCACTAGAAGGTAACACCGTCACTAGAATAGGTAAAAAATTGAAAAATAATTGGGGTTTGCTTAATAAAAATTTTTTGTAACGCCATCCATTTTCAAGATACAGGGCGTTGAAGAAAACAAAATTTTACACATTTTTTACGATTTTGCCGAAACTACTGACAACATTGTAATAAAACTTGGCGGGTTTTAAGAGGTAGTTATTGTGCATGTTTTGACATACAATTAAGGATTTGACATTCATCATAGGCGCGCATAGGGGTAATGGTCTGAACTTTTCAAAGAAAAAAGATAGTACGCCACTGACATATTTCAAATTAACAATCATTTTTTAATTCCTCGTTCAATTTTCGATAAAAAAAACTATCTTCTCATTTTTTCATAGGACTTATATTATATAATTATAGACATATTGTTTTGCTGCAAAAAATAAAATATCTTAACGCTTCCAAAGTATTCGAATTTGTTTTTATAATGGATGTACGAGTTTATGTAGAAACTACTAGAAGTTCGAATACTTTGTAAGGGTTAAGATGTTTTATTTTTTGAATAAAAATGGCGCGTCGTATGAAAAAATATGAAGATAGATTTTTTGTCACAAATTGAACGAGGAATTAAAAAACGATTGTTAATTTGAAATATGTCAGTGGCATACTATCTTTTTTCTTTAAAAAGTTCAGACCATTACCCCTATGCGAGCCAATGATAAATATAAAATTCTTAATTGTATGTCAAAAAATGCACAACAACTACCTCTTTAAACTCGCCAAATTTTATTACAATGTTGCCAGTAGTTTCGGCAAAATCGTAAAAAATGTGTAAAATTTTGTTTTCTTTAACGCCCCGTATCTTGAAAATGGATGACACTACAAAAAATTTTTATTAAGCAAACCCCAATTATTTTTTAGTTTTTTACCTATTCTAGTGACGGTGTTACCTTTTTTGAAAAATATGTATAAAATTGAAAGAAACCAAAAAAATGCGGTTTTTATTTTTAACGGTGCGTTTCACCAATTTTAAAAATTTGAAAAAATTCAGGGTGAAACATTATGCAAAAATACACGTTATATATTTTTTTCGTGAAAACGAATGTCTTAGTTATTTTTTATACTCATTTAAAATTTAAAAATCGTTCTAAAATTTAAATTTCCCACCAAAAATAAAAAAAAAATTTGGACAGAACTTTTTAAAGCTTACAACTTTTTTGTTTAAAGTTTTTCGCTAGTTCTCGATGCGGCTGAGATAAAAAATAAAAACATAAAAACCCTAATTAGGCTCTAGCTGGGTCACATGACCACTTAGGTGGCTAAAAATTTCAGAAAGTGAGTTTCACTATATATGCTAAACGATGAACTACATGGAATTCGAATCGAGTTGGGGGGTAGTTTTCATCATCTTACCCGGCTAGGCTCTTTACTTGTAATTAATGGTATACAGAGGAAATTCTTCCTTGTGGAGATTTAAAATCTATTGGAGTTAGAGCATAGAGAAGAGTTGCCCGAGACATGGATTGTTTTGAAGAAGACTTTGGCTCATAACGAGCTACGATGCACTAATGATAATGATACATGTCTTAAAGCAGTCCTTCACTTGTTTCATCTTTAGTCGATGTTTAACAACGATTGTACCCCACTATATTTATATTTTTCACTTGTGAACAAAAATACACACTCCATATACCTAATACACAAAACAAAGATGAATCTTTGTGGCTATGATTCGCCTAAAACAAAACAATTTCAGTTGGCGCGGCTTTCAGTTTTATCTAAACACATTCATCATAAACAACTCTACAACAAAATGGTTGCTACAGCTAGGGGTCGACAAGACAAGAATTCTTGACAAGAATTCTTGTCTTGACAACAGCTGCTTGTCTTGTCTTGAGAAAAAATCAAGAAATTTAAAAAAATCTTGTCTTGACGTTTTCTTGACATCTTATATCTTGTCTTGGCTCAAGAAATTTCAAGATCTTGAAATTTCTTGATTACCCGGTCGGATGATTCCAAGGCGACCTTTTTATTGCGTTGCGTGCTAACAAGGCCTCCACTGCCACTGGAAGAGTACCTGATCTGCATTTGTTTCCTGACGAACCCAAAATTGATGTGTGGTTGAATGCTTACAATAAGCATTTTGTATGTTTCGCACATATTCTAAACTTAGCTGTCCAGGATTTCATAAAAATTGCTGAGCAAAATCGAAACAGTTTAGACATCGAAAAGAATTTTGATTATTTGTAGGATGAGATTGAAGTAGAAAATGCTATAAATTCTACTACTTCAGATTTTAACTCTCCTGTAAGTAAAATTAAATACCTTGTAAGAAAAATCAAAAGCTCAGGGTAAATGCAACTTAAACTTAACAGTGCTTAGTTAATGAAAATTACTTAAATGAGCCTAGGTCAGAAGATTCTGAGAATATACATACTTGATTGGTGGAGAAGACATGAAAATATCTACCCGTCATTATCGAAAATGGCCAAGGATTTTCTCGGAACGCCAGCAACATCTGTACCTGCTGAAAGGCTATTTTCAAGAGCAACTTTAACAATAACAAAGCCAAGAAATCAGCTAGGCGTTGACTCCATAAGAAGTGTTATCTGCCTTAATTCATGGCTTATCAATTCCGATTTAAAAATAGGCTAAATTTGTCATTTAAAATAAAACCTAGTCTTTATTATTAGGTAGTCAAGATATTTCAAGATTTCTTGTTTTCTTGACAAGAAATCTTGGTATTGACATAAAATTTCTTGTCTTGTCTTGAAATCTAAAATTACTTCTTGTCTTGATCTTGTCTTGAAATCAAGACAAGATCTTGAAATTTTCAAGATGTTGGCTACCCCTAGCTACAGCTCCCGGAGCGAACCATCGCCGGTGAGAGGGATCCTCTCTGCATAAAGTTTGGGTGGGTGTACGACCGACGACAGCGTTTATCACCGGCCATGGTTCGTTCCAGGAGCTGTAAATCAATTTGTTATTTATTTTTGCCACATAAGCCATATAAGAACAAGAAAGTTCCACCTTAAAATCATAATAAACATACTATTTGAATATGTATATCATAATAAACATACTATTCTCAAAATCTTAGAAATCCTCATAATTTATTATACAGAAAAATATATAAAATTCATATTATTGTAACTTATTAGGGCTGCTAAATAAATTTTGCCAATTACTCTGGGCTAATTAGCAAAATACAAGGAAAAGTTATTTACCAGCAATTTTATTGCTAGAATCGAATCTTATGATTGTATATATTAATAATATAGGTGTGCAAATTCCGCAGACAGTGTGCTACTTTTTTTATAAACAAAATGGCGCCCGAAAATCGTGTTTTTTTTTCAATGTTTGCTTCATAACTCCAAAGATTTTAACTTTACACCAAAAACATCCAAATAAAAATTCACCGTAATTAAATTCTGCATAGAGACGTATTTTTCCCGATTTGCTTCGACGAAAATTTTCCCCGGAAAATGCGGGGTTTTCCATAAAAATCTTTAATTTTCAACTAAAATTTTAGATAAGTAATTGTTTATCAATAATTAAATAACTTGGTAGTATAAAAGCTCTTTTTGTATAGATTATAATTCCAGAAACCGATGGAAATTGAATGAACAATTTAGCAACAATTGAATTGTTAATTAAAAATTTACGGTCGCTATGATAACCACAATAATTATGATACATACGAATAACTATGATTTTTGTATAAAAAAGACACTGTACCTATCGAATGTACTTTACAGAATTGAAATTAGACTATTTAAGCAGCCTCAGGAATATTTTAAAATTATATACAATTTTTTGGCTTATAAACAAATAGAATATCTCGGGAAATATTGAATTAAATTAAATCATGTAAACTTTATTGGAAAAAAAGCGGCAGGACGCTTCTATTAAAAGAAAAAACGTTTAATTGTGATGAGTGGTTCCTGAGATACAACCGGTTAAAGTTGACCGGCATTTACGGCAAAGATATAAACAATAGGATCATAATTTTCGAACCATCACCTTTTTATTTTTATCCTCTTTCTTCACATCAATTTTCATATCTTTAAAATAATCATAACATATATTATTATAATAAAAACTATCGATATTACGAGTGAAAATTGCCAAAAATAGCAAAATTTCAATCAAAAATCAAGTTGGAGAAAATGTACGAGTGAAAATAGCAAAATTCCAATCAGAAATTAGATTGGAGAAAATGAAATCTCAAAGTTCAAAATCGGTATACGTTAAAAAAATGCATTTTCTCGGCTTCCCATGGAGCGATTTTCTTCATTCTTTTTTTGTTCCCAAGTATCTCGAGTAGAGCCATCTAACTAACGCATTATTAAATGTCAAACTTGCTTTTGTTTTGTTATAATAGATTAATTTATTTATAAGAAAATAAAA
Organism: Diabrotica virgifera virgifera; assembly: GCF_917563875.1. Lineage (NCBI taxonomy): Eukaryota > Metazoa > Arthropoda > Insecta > Coleoptera > Chrysomelidae > Diabrotica > Diabrotica virgifera. The sequence continues at coordinate 254,331,620 of NC_065444.1, forward strand.
CTACATATTTTTTCCAGTTGTAGACTTTTTTTAGATAAACTTACTACAAGTGTACCTTTTAACGTTAAAAACGCAAATATTCTCATTTGAAAGCTGTATAATTATTTAAACAATCTTTATTTAAACAAATTAAAAATTTTGTTATATAATAAATAAATAAATTTATTATTTAACAATTTAACAAAACAAAAGCAACTTTGACATTTAATAATGCGTTAGTTAGATGGCTCTACTCGAGTTACTTGGGAACAAAAAAAGAATGAAGAAAATTGCTCCATGGGAAGCCGATAAAATGCATTTTTTTAACGTATACCGATTTTGAACTTTGAGATTATATTTTCTCCAACCTAATTTTTGATTGGAATTTTGCTATTTTTGTCAATTTTCACTCGTAATATCGATAGTTTTTATTATAATAATATATGTTATGATTATTTTAAAGATACGAAAATTGGCGTGAAGAAAGAAGATAAATATAAAAAGGTGATGGTTCAAAAATTATGATCCTATTGTTTATATCTTTGCCGTAAATGCCGGTCAACTTTAACCGGTTGTATCTCAGGAACCACTCATCACAATTAAACGTTTTTCTTTTAAAAGAAGCGTCCTGCCGCTTTTTTCCAATACCGTTTTCATGATTTAATTTAATATAATATTTCCCGAGATATTCTATTTGTTTATAAGCCAAAAAATTGTTTATAATTTTAAAATATTCCTGAGGCCGCTTAAATAGTCCAATTTCAATTTTGTAAAGTACATTAGATAGGTACAATGTCTTTTTATACAAAAATCATAGTTATTCTTATGTATCATAATTATTGTGGTAAATATAGCGACCGTAAATTTTTAATTAACAATTTTGTTGCTAAACTGTTCATTCAATTTCCAACGGTTTCTGGAATCATAATCTATACGAAAAGAGCTTTTATGTTACCAAGTTATTTAATTATTGATAAACAATTACTTATCTAAAGTTAAAATCATTGGAGTTATGAAGCAAAAATTGAATAAAACACGTTTTTCGGGCGCCATTTTGTTTATAAAAAAAGTAGCACACTATCTGCGGACTTTGCATACCTATATTATTAATATATAGAATCATAAGATTCGATTCCAGCAATAAAATTGCTGGTAAATATATTTTCCTAAAAATGGCCTGTTCTCCGATAATCTGCCCAGACTAAATATAAACTGTAATAATAGTGTCATTGATAGACGTGTTCAGAAGGCGCCGATTACGCACTACACTCGCCTGTTTTCTCAAGTGTAGTAGGTATTTGCGTCTTCTGGACCGTTTTTTGTATCTCTAATATTAAAACAAAATAAAGGGAAATCAAAATATAAATATAACAATACTTTACTTAGTAAAAACATTATAGTTAAAGTCGCATATGATGATGCTAACTTCTCCTTATCCTTGCAGGCATTCAGTGGAATGTTTTGGATCAATCTGGCTTCACGCATTTTTCATCAACCTCCGCAGTAATATCGAATAACGTTGGCACACAATTCACCCACAATAGCGAATCTCACCCCACCTCCCCACCAAATAACAATATCCTTCTACATTCTAATACAACTGTGAACGAACCATTTCACACTCTTAAGAAAAAACGAAGTTTGAATCCTCAAGGAGATGAGAACTTCCTTAGGGCCCTGGAAGCTGTGAGATTCGGCGGCATAGGATTTTGCAAGGCGGCCAGGATGTACGGAGTGAATAACAGGACTTTGTGGCTCGAATATAAGAAGAGAGGGTATCCTAATTTTAGACTTAGCATCAAGAATCGACACCAGACGCAGGTGCAGGGCCAGAGTGACCGGGATGATAAATCGAAGGACCAAAGTATTGTTACTAGTGAGCCGGATACATGTACTGTCAACCCGATTGCTATTATTAGCAGTGCAGTGTTCGATGGAAAGCACGTGGATTTTAAGGAAGTTTCACAGAGATCGAAGTACTTCGACAGTGAAAACCCTCCGGAGACTATAAACTTTCAGAGTCTCAATCTGGATCCAATGTAGTCTGTGATTAATAACCATTGTTTTCCGTACTAATTGTTTTATGTTTAGTGTATGTTATGATTATTTCGCAATATTAGAATGATTAATGTTAAGTATGTATAGTTCTCGCTTTTGTGTATGTATGTATTTTATCCACATTACTAAAAAATATTAATCTTAATATTGTGGCGAAGCCGGACCTGTAGCGTCAATTCATTCGTCTTAAGGCTGATTTATGTTAAGGTACGTATCTATACGTTGGTGCTCCGTGTAGCTGCTCAAATGGATACGGCATGCGCTCCCCTACATATAAACCGCAAACCGGTTGAATCGAAGAGGGTGAGCGGCGAGTATCAACGTATGGACGGAAAGTGTATGAAACGGACGGGATCCGCACGGGGTTTTGATTTATGTTACGAAGGGTGGCTTCCATCTTTTGCGTTGCACGTTTTTTTTTATTAGATTTATTTGCGAGTGTCTTTAAGAGTGCGTATAAAAAATTAATTTTAAAAACATTCAGTTCTATTCTGTAACTTTTAACAAATCGAATAGAAATGACCAAGTCGAATCGTAATTACCTGAAATCGGAATGTTTGATGTCTATCGCGTCATTTTTGTGTTTGGATTGGTATTCTGTAACTCACATCGTAAGCAGGTTAAATCGAAATCGGCAATTTCTATTTCACGCGGTCAAGAGGGGGTGGCAATCCCGCATTGTCAAGCGAAATTAGTGTTTTGTGACCTGTTTGTTGCTGATTCTAAATTTGAAATACGACACCGTTGCCATATCTTCAATTTTTCATACTATCACATTACATACAGTTACATTTTTAAAAATAGTTTTGAAATAACAAAAAAGAAACGTTTTGAAAAGTAAACAATAAAATATTAGTGTAAATATTGGACACAAAAACTTTAAAAGATGATAAATGATTTTAAATCAAAGTTAATTAAAATTGTTATAAAAAAGAAGATAAACTGATAAATAAAAAAGATAAATGAGGATAAGATGTATGATGTAAGATATTACTAATAATTATACAATCTTAAGATTTGATTTCAGCTAAAATAACTTACAAACAACTTTTCCCAAAAACAGCGTCTTTTCTATAATTATTTTCTTTTCTATAAGCGTTGATTGATACAAATACAAGTAAACTGGTATAATACAGGGTGTTTGGTAAAGAATGGGCCATAGCTTAACCTCAGGTTCCTGAGGTTAAAATAGGCCGATTTAACCTAACTTACCCTAGTACAAAGTTTATAATAACCGAGATACAGGGTGTCAAAGTTAAACATTTTTTTATTTATTATTGAATATTTCCTGGCAGGTATGAGATAACAACATGAAATTTGGTATGTGGGGGTTTTTTGGGTCGAGAAAACTAAATTCCCTACCAAAAATTATGTATTGTCCAGAGGGCGCCACATACGCCTTTCAGCACTTATTTATTACGTCCAATTTTTTTATCCCTCACTTTGTATAATTTTGACATTAAAAGTTTTATTCTGCTATTAGTTTTACTTAAAAAAGGTATACTTCTTTCATATCCCTAAACTCAACCGTTTTCGAGATAAACGCATTTTAAATCTGCGATACACCATCATTTTTAGCATAATAATTGTGCCAGTTCTCAAATTTATGTCATTGCATCGCAAATTACATTTGAAGAAATTTAAGATACATTTTTGGATAATTTTATGGTTTTAAGTTATTTTTCGGGTGTAACTACAATGATATTATGCTAAAAATGATGGTGTATCGCAGATTTAAAATGCGTTTATCTCGAAAACGGTTGAGTTTACGGAGATAAAAGAAGTATACCTTTTTTAAGTAAAACTAATGGGAGAATAAAAATTTTAATGTCAAAGTTATACAGAGTGAGGGTTAAAAAAAATTGAACGTAATAAATGAGTGCTGAAAGGCGTATGTGGCGCCCTCTGGGGAATACATAATTTTTGGTAGAAAATTTAGTTTTCTCGACCCAAAAAACTCCCCCATACCAAATTTCATGTTGTTATCTCATACCTGTCAAGAAATATTCAAAAATAAATAAAAAAAAAAGTTTAACTTTGACACCCTGTATCTCGGTTATTATAAACTTTGTACTAAGGTAAGTTAGCTTAAATCGGCCTATTTTAACCTCAGCAACCTGAGGTTAAGCCATGGCCCATTCTTTACCAAACACCCTGTATATTTAACAATCAACGCTATAAGTCTTTCTTTGTATTTTAAACGTTCTTGTACAATTTATTCATGCCATTGCTTGAAATTGTACAAGAAATAAACAAAAAAAAGTTTGGCAACACTGTGACTGGCAAACATTCAGCATTCATAATCTGAATTTCGGATGCCAAATCAATTTTAAGGTTAGGTTTGATGCATTATCGTACATGTCTAAATTAAATATACAATTCCCTAAGTAAATACCACCACAGACTAAAAATTAAGCAGATACAAAAGGTAAAAATACTATAATGATAAATAAGTAGTAATCAATTATTTTTAGTAGATATAAAATATAAACGTCAAAACAAAATACAATGCGCTTGCGTCAAGCACAATTCCGATTATCGAAATCTAATTTCGACAGGGTAAATTGTGTTGAAGTCATTTCTATTCACTATTACGATTGTAGAGATTCCGAGAGAGTTATGGAATACCGATTTTGACTATTTCTATTCGACTTGGCCACTTCTATTCGATTTTCCTGACTTCTATCATCGAAATGAGTTACAAAATAGGCATGATTGAAGAAGAATTGCTAGCCTTTCTAGCAGGCTTCTTCCTGCCTTTTCTTGAATATCGTCGATCCATTTTTCTGCGGTCTTCTTAGGCCTCCTTTATGTGTTCTTGGTCACCATTGTATTTCCGTATTGCGATGACCATCTACGAATAACTCAGAAGATTCAAGGTATCTAGAATTGGTTCCAGAAGTGGCATTTATCGTTTAAATAATTTATAAACTAAAAATAAACCCTTAGAGAAACTTTTGAAAGGGAAATGAATTTTTTCGGCATTATAAAATTTACTAAATTTTCAACCCACTATTTCGTGGGTTCGTTGTTACCGTGAAGCAGTTGCGCCAAAATCTACAGAAACGAGATGAAAATTTCAGTTGTTCCAAGAACATTGCAAAGGAGAGTACATTATTTACTTATTCCTATAATTGCCGTACTTAATTCTAGAAATTGAAAAAAAAATAAATCTTTCCCGGGAATTTTGTATCGGCGTGACAAACGTTGACTCGTGTAAAAAGGTTAGAGGCATCTCTCCAATAAATTGCCGCTACAGGTCCGGGCGTTACAATATTGTTATTAACAGCTAAAAATATTTGTTGCAACTGCTTATTTATGTAAAAGTGAATGCAATGTTTAGTTCCTAGTATTTATATTTATACTCACTTAGTTTTGTGATATGGTTACGTCAAATTCTTAGAAAAACAAATTTTGCTATTTTTTGGGGGCGCTATTCATTTTTTATATGAAGATTTGATGCCACAAATATCGATATTTTTAATACCTGGTCCCCTATTCATTTATACATATGAATTTTGAGCGTTTCTTTCGTCTTTAACTTTATATCTGTATTATATTATAAATCTATATTAAGTTGTTAATTTTTGTGCTTTATTTATATCTTTTTTAAATGATGTTTAGTTTAGGGCTATGATTAGAAAATATATCAACGTCTGAAACTGCCATAGTAAGTTTTTAATCATCTTACAATCGCTATAAGATAAATTACACAATATGGGATATTTTGAACTTTTTCAATGAGTTTTTCGGTTAATAACATCTTCACTATAAAGATGACGCGAAATATGGTAACAGATACTGCAGGCAGCGTTGTACCATTGATTGCGAGCAATTCTTACAAAATTCTCTTATGGCGATCTATTACCATGTTGTTTTAAAAAGTGCAACATTGTAGTGTATTCGTTCTTCTAATTCATATTTGCTCGCCGCCCATTAGAAACCCAAATTAACCAGTGTATTACATATAGAAGGTGGTAAAGAGCCTAAGTAAGTTAGAATTAGGAAATTACTTATCAATAAATGAGCGAAAAAAAAAACTGTATATAATTATCGGTGCAATATTCCCCAAAGACTAAATAATTATCATATTTTTTTATATAAATCACAACGAATAAAAAATCTATATTCTCATGTATTGTTTGGATATTTGATATAGTTGTTCCATTATATCTTTGCACAAACGTCATGATTCATTTGCAAACAAGTTAAATCAAAACATTAAATGAAACGTACGTCGATATGTAATATCATTAATATGTACTGTCAATGTAATAATTAGGAAATGGCTATTACCGGTGGACGTTTTTTATAAAGTTATATTGTACATTTATATTTAACTATGTTATAATATATTTAACACAATATAACTTTATAAAATACACACAATATAAGTTATAAATTTTAATAAACACAAGCGCTAATGTCACTGTTACTGAAAATGATAAACGTCAAAATTCAGTAAACAAGGTATCAAATACATGCCGTATTGTATATCCTTGTTAACTTATTGTAGTTTCTCTGGACAGGCATTTTAATTTCGCGATACTAGTTTCTGTGAGTAAAAGAGAGACATAGTATAAAAAGTAATTCGTAAAAAATTTCATGCATGTGCAAAGATAGAATGGAAGAACTATAGTTGACGTATTTGGGTAGAGTGGAAGTCTCATCGTTTGCAGTTTACACAGAATTCTACTTCTTAAAGTTAGCAGCTGTGTTTGTATTTGACAGCTGAATTTGCCCCATAAAGCATTTAGGAAGCCACCACTTTTTTTTACCATATCTAGGATTGGTCTCACATCAAACCCCGAAGATGAAGTGTCGCCTGCGTAAAGTAGTGTCGTTGTATTAGTTTGTCTGGGGTTGTAGAAATCATCGTCATCAATAGCCTTACAACTCTTTGTGAGTCTTTCCTACATATTTTCTCCCATCTATCTCTGCAAGGTCTATAAATATATTAGGTACCCGAAAAATTTTCTTTCCCGCGTCAGCAATTTATTTGCTTCTTTTTTTTTTGTTAACGTCCATATTTTGCTTCTGTACGCGATTGCTGGTCGTATTATGCGTTGTTCCGACTTTGATTTTCCTATCTAAGAGATACGAATGGATAAGTTTGATTAAAGAAAATGGGCAAAGGGAGCCGGTAGCGGTCAACATCTTTGTTCTTTTTAATGAAACACCATGCATAGTATTATTTTTAGGACCTATGTCGATTTATAGAAATATGTTATATGTTAATATTTTTCGTCTTTTAAATATTATTATATCATAAAACTAGCAGTTCATTCGCGATAAACAGTGGATATGGGAAATGGTGAAGATTTTTGATGCTCCCCATCATAACTTATAGTTGTTCAAATGTACATGCCTGTTGAGGCCGAGTTTTATGTTAGTATGTATTTGTAAACTGTCAATATTTGTACAAATAGATTAGAGTGACGAAAGGGCATAGAAGAGAACCCAAATTTAGCATAACTTATTTTAAGGTAATTACTAAGTTTTGATTACTTTATAATGTATGAAGAAAGTGAAAGAAGTATATTAAAGTGTGTAAATATATTTAATTTCCTTAGCTAAGCGCTTTCGACATATGTGTCATCATCAGAGCTAATGCTACAATAAAAAGTTAAACTAATGAGTAAAAAGATGTCTAAATACAAAGTTTTTTAACTTACGTCAAAGTATATAAAAAAAAGTACCGGCTATTTCGGGTTGTAGGTGTTTACATATTAAGAACATTGGACTCAACTCCGGATGATGAAAGATTACTTTTCTTGGATTACTGGATTTTAATTAAAAATAATAAAACAGTAAGAACAACCACTTTACCACGTTACAAACATATAAATTTTGGTCATGGTACGGTATCACCGAACCATTTTCGAGTGATGCGAGCAGTTGACTGACAGTGATTGATTAAACGTTGGATTTTAAATGTTTCATCTGCCCGGTGTTGACATCTGACAGCTGACGTTACAAATGAAAATTATTTAAAAATTATTTTACAAGGATAATTTAAAAATTGATGTAAAGAAAATGTACCTTAGATGTCTGTACAAATACAATAATAATTTAATTGTCTAAAAGTATCTATTAAACAGATGATTTAGTGGCTTAAGACATTTATACACTGTGTCATGACAAAAGGAAGAAGATAGTTGTATATTTTGTCTTTACTACCTTTAGGGTTGTCTTAAATGAAAAGGCAAAATTCGATGGAAATCAAGTTTTTTCACAAAATATACTTTTTAAAAATATATATATTTTGTGAAAAAACTTGATTTCCATCGAATTTTGCCTTTTCATCTAAGACAACCCTAAAGGTAGTAAACATGCCCCGCTAACTCTAATAAAAAACATGTAATCGTATTTATTTTCCTTCCGTTTAGTCAGAGGCGCTGATGTCTGCATTGTGATTGGTGGAACATGACTTTTGACAAATCCTGCGCTATCTGTGAATCTGTAATCTGTGTTCGTTCGTTCGTTGTCGTTCACTTATTTTATATGGTCGGTTATGTGATGTGTTTGGTGTTTGTGTTTAGTTTGTGTCACCATAACAAGCTGATATTCAGTCGTGTTTTTTGATATTTTTGTTATTTCATAATCGAGTACCTTTTTAAAGGTAAGCTTTTTTGATTGTAGGTACTGTTTATCCAACAGTTTTAAAATACACATTTTATTTCGCGTTTTGTTGTTGGGTCTAATGGCCGATCAGCTGTTGTGTGCAGCCGATAAATTCAACAAGTAAACATATATTTAATCGAAATTAAATACTCATATTTCTATGTAAAATGTCACATTATTGTATAAATAAATAATTAAGAAACAAAAGTTGTTTGTGTTTTACCTTTATTGTCCACTTGAATAACATAATATTAAATATTGGAAGTACCGTATGGAGGCTATGGTGTACCTAGCGTGGAGGCTAGATAACGCTACCCTTCCTATCCAATCAACAGCAAGAACGTTTAAAATTTCACACCTATCATGTCGAAGCTACAGACCACTTATGTGGAGGCCAGATTTGTAGTATCCTTCCAATTTTCCAGGTGCTGAAATACCATAGAGTTAAATATTAGCATAGAGAGAGTGTCATTCAGAGCGAAGTGACGACACCATCTTTTTTATTTGGATTAGTGCTGTTTCACTCTTACGCATAGTAAAGCTGCTACAGTTGTCCTCCTCTTCCGTGCCTATCTTCACACTGAATGTCATCATAGATTTTCGATACAATGTGTTAGAAAGAGATGCAGCAAACCAGTCCATGAGATCTTGTCGTCAGGAAGCGCGAAAGATAGGCTCCCTCTATGTTAATATATACCTCTATGTGAAATACGTGACATATTTTTTGAAGGATAAGATCGCATTCTACCAAATCACACAACACTTTTTTCTATGGTAGTAAAGACAAAATATACAACTATCTTCTTCATTTTGTCATGACACAGTGTATATATGTCTTAAGCCACTAAGTCATCTGTTTAATAGATACTTTTAGGCAATTAAATTATTATTGTATTAAAGAAAAAAGAGAGACGTTCTCACAAACAATTTATTTTACAACTGACGACCGGTTTCGCTGTCTACAATATTCACAGCATCTTCAGGTCACGGTAAAAGTAAAATTAAATGCTACAAATAACAAAAAACCAGAGTTAGTCAAGTGGTCTGGTTTAAATCGAAGGGTAATGATCAAGCCAATATTAAAGTATATATATTTATGCATACATATAAATACTCACATGTACGTAAATATGGTGTATAACCCTCACACTCACATACATGCACGCATTCATATGTAGTGGCAACAAAAGTATGTCAAGTATAAGATATACACTTACTTTCCGGTATAAGGGAAGAATATAGTAGTATTCAATATCATACTTTTTTTCTGTACTATGCTAAAGGGAGAGTTGGTAGAGGAACAGATTTGAATGTAATATTTAGCATAGTACAGAGAAAAAGTATGATATTGAATACTACTATATTCTTCCCTTATACCGGAAAGTAAGTGTATATCTTATACTTGACATACTTTTGTTGCCACTACATATGAATGCGTGCATGTATGTGAGTGTGAGGGTTATATACCATATTTACGTACATGTGAGTATTTATATTGGCTTATATACTTTAATATTGGCTTGATCATTACCCTTTGATTTAAACCAGACCACTTAACTAACTCTGGTTTTTTGTTATTTGTAGCATTTAATTTTACTTTTACCGTGACCTGAAGATGCTGTGAATATTGTAGACAGCGAAACCGGTCGTCAGTTGTAAAATAAATTGTTTGTGAGAACGTCTCTCTTTTTTCTTTACTACAATAGTATGGACTCACACATGCAACCCATTCATTATTTAAATTATTATTGTATTTGTACAGACATCTAAGGTACATTTTCTTTACATAAATTTTTCAATTATCCTTGTAAAATAATTTTTCAATAATTTTCATTTGTAACGTCAGCTGTCAGATGTCAACACCGGACAGATGAAACATTTAAAATCCAACGTCTACACTGTCAGTCCATAGAAAAAAGTGTTGTGTGATTGGGTAGAATGCGATCTTACCCTTCAAAAAATATGTCACGTATTTCAGCACCTGGTTAATTGGAAGGATACTACAAATCTGACCTCCACATAAGTGGTCTGTAGCTTCGACATGATAGGTGTGAAATTTTAAACGTTCTTGTTGTTGATTGGATAGGCAGGGTGCCATAATCTAGTCTCCATGCTAGGTACATAGCCTCCATACGGTACTTCCAATATTTAATATTTTATTCAAGTGGACAATAAAGGTAAAACACAAACAACTTTTGTTTCTTACTTATTTATTTATACAATAATGTGACATTTTACATAGAAATATGAGTATTTAATTTGGATTAAATAAATGTTTACTTGTTGAATTTTTCCACCGTCTGCACACAACAGCTGAACATTAGACCTAACAACAAAACGCGAAATAAAGTGTGTATTTTAAAACTGTTGGATAAACAGTACCTACAATCAGAAAATCTCTACCTTACAATCAAAAAAACTTACCTTTAAAAAGGTACTCGATTACAAAATATCAAAAAACACGACTGAATATCAGCTTTTTATGGTGACACAAACACATCACATAACCGACCATATAAAATAACTGAACGAACGAACACGAACACTGAACACAGATTCACAGATAGCGCAGGATTTGTCAAAAGTCATGTTCCACCAATCACAATTCCGACATCAGCGCCTCTGACAAAATGGAAGGAAAATAAATACGAATACATGTTTTTTAATTAGAATGCGCGGGGCATATGTCAGTCAACTGCTCGCATCACTCGAAAATGGTTCGGTGATACCGTACCATGACCAAAATTTATATGTTTGTAACGTCTAAGTGGTTGTTCTTACTGTTTTATTATTTTTAATTAAAATCCAGTAATCCAAGAAAAGTAATCTTTCATCATCCGGAGTTGCACAGTAGACCAATGTTCTTAATATGCAAACACCTACAACCCGAAGTAGCCGGTACTTTTTTTATATACTTTGACGTAAATTAAAAAACTTTGTATTTAGACATCTTTTTACTCATTAGTTTAACTTTTTATTGTAGCATTAGCTCTGATGATGACACATATGTCGAAAGCGCTTAGTTAAGGAAATTAAATATATTTACACACTTTAATATACTTCTTTCACTTTCTTCATTCATTCAAGTGTGTACAAAACTTATCAGTCTTTCAACCACTTTATAATGTACCTAGAATATAATAATGATATTTTAATCACGTTTTGTTTTTTAGTAATGTGTTTGTTTTCTTTTTGTTATTGGTATATTTAACTCAAAGAGTTGCGTGTTGATGTACTTAATCGTTTCGTATTTTATTACTTATTTATGTTACAATGTGATTTTTGATAATAAAGTGTTAAAAAATGTTGAGATTATTCAATCATTAAATTTTTGCGTCAAACGAATGAGTACTAACATTTAAATTGACGTGTTTTATGTATTGACTATTCTTTTATCCGAGTACCATATTTTTATTGGATGTTCTAATGATATTCAGTGTCTTATACCACAGTGTTTTGGACATGTTGGATATTAGTGCACCCTATGAAACGCACAGCTGAAACTTATGTTTGTGCGTCACAGTGTTGCCATGCCATTTCTTTCATAATTTCAATCAATGTTAAATGTACCTACAAGAATAATAGAATAAGAACGTTTACTTCTCCTTCATTATACTAGGTAGAATGACAAATGAGGTGTCAAATGAAAGCTTATCCAAGGATAATACTAAAGGTGAGAAATTAGACCTAGATTGTCTGTCCCTCAAAAAATAAGCGTTATATTGGGGATTTCTAATGTCGACATTTAAAGTTGCACTATTTTTTTTTTTCTATAAAACATTTTGATCTAAAACTTACCAGAAAACTTCTTTGTACTCTCTACTTTCAAATAAACGTGATTAAGAAGCTAAATTTTAAACTTCGTCACACAACTTTTGCGATTAAACTTTGCAATGCACAAATCCGCACCTTTTTTTTTTGAAAAATTCATAACCTTTACCATGATAAGAATAAAAACTTGAAGCAGGTACCTTTGTCTTCAGAAATGTTAGAGCTATATACAGTAAAACCTCGATATAACGGACCTCTATTTAACGGACTTCGGATACAACGGACAAGAAAATCCGGTCAAATGTGAAAAAAATTAAAAACTTCTCTGTATTTTACAAAGAGTTTCAATAAATTTTTTATAATGCGCATAATGCGGACACATATCTAATTATAAAAAACACCAATCTTCAAAAGTGCAAACAAAACTTAAGAAACATTTTTTTGTTTTATTTTAAACCTATTTTTATACAACGGACTTTTGGCTTTAACGGACACCTTGTCCCCCCAATTAGTCCGTTATATCGAGGTTTTACTGTACTGTAAAAATTTCAGAAAAAATTATTAAAATGGAACAGAGTTGTAGCGAGGTAAACGCAAAAAACGTGATTTCATTTTTTTTATTTTTAGGTTAAAATTGCGATTTTGACAATGTTCCCCCACATAAAATTCAAAATAAACCTCATTTTCGCTTTCAGCACCCTCGAAAATATAAAGTATGAATAAAATTAGCCATTCACCCCTCCGTGGTCAGTATCTCGAAAACTAAGCGCTTTTTTGAGGGTGTCTCGCTCGTGTATAATATCACAAAAAATTGTAACGTGATAGTATGAAAAAATAGAGGATACGGCAACGGTGTTACAAGTTGTCGTGATGGTGATGGTCGGATCGAATGCCAAAATCTACACAGACATATTAGGGTGCACTAATATCCAAGATGTCCAGTGTTTTATATTCTTCAACCACGAGATTACTCGTCCACCTGACTTTCTGCGCCCCACGTTGTTTGCCATTTGCGCTACAACGTATGAAGCTTTGTATCATACGCTGCTTCCCTACTAGTGAGTACCCATAAATGAATAACGTTTTTGTTTCGAAGATTGACAATCATCAAGACTATGCATACTTTCCAGATTGCTACTCTAAACAGATGGGTATTGGTGGTATTGAACCATTCGAGCTGATTTTTTTGTCAGGAGTGTCTTCTGGAGTGTCTTCCCACATGGAGCTGTTTGCAAAGTTACTTGAATTTGCAAATACTATTTAAAAAGATATATAGATAATATAGTCCAATATTTTGAAAAACAATGAAGCTTATTTTTCTCAAAAATTGACAATTATAAACACATATGACCAACAAAAAATACCACAGAAAACGATAAAATGGCACTATATGAACAATTGGAAGAATTACATGAAAGATCACTCAGAAAAGACATAGTAGGTACTAATGACTTGGTGATTCAGTGCAAAAGTAGGTACCTAAAAACCAGAAATTAGAAAGTAGCAGGTAAAGAAACTATTTACATTATACCCACATTTACATTATTACAGTTACATTATACCCACAAACATCAAGCAAAGAAGAGAAGAAACTTAACATGTCTGATAGCTGGCACAAAAGATGGCAATCACAACGATATTGCATGACGTCAGATCAACGGCGGATCCAGCAACCTTGCAAGGAGGGGGCAATGAAATAAAAATTTTCTCGTCACTCGCGTACGCAGGATTCTTTTTCGGTGTGGACTGTTACTTTATTTTTCTTCATGTACCATGTCTTTTCAGAATATTGGTTACTATCATAGCTATCTTAATTTTATTCACTGCCACCCTAAATAAACCACGAAGTGCTTTTTCGTCCTGGACTGCGTTTGCCTTTTATTTTCACTTGCATAATATTTTGTAGCAACCTATATTTAAAACTTCTCAATACATGTCCAAAATACTCCACTTTTCTCTTCTTGATGCCTTCTATAATCTCAGTAGTCTTGCTGAGACGTTCTAGTATTGTGGAGTTTCGAATCTTCTTAACCAAGATACTTTTAAAATCCTTCTATAGAACCACATTTCGAAAGCCTCAAGGCGATTTGGGTAAGTAGATCGATTTTATTTACTGTCCAAGACTCGACACCATACAGTAAGACCAAGAACACGTACTTTGGAGAAGGAATTCTGTTTTATGTTTCATTCCGTTATTCAGTTGTCAACAGGACACAAAACTCACTATTTATTTTCAATTGTAATTATTTCTTTCTTAAAAAAAGGCGACACCAGGCGAAGTCTCAAGGAGGGGGCAATTGTCCCCATTGACCCCCCCTTGGATCCGCGCCTGCGTCAGATGATGTAAAGGAGCAAACGCGGACACGGACGATTATCTAGTAATTCGCAAACTCAATCGACTGTAAGTGGCAGTGCAGTTGCATGAAAATGGCCGATGTAATTGGGATAACGTATTTTGATATACAGTCGAAAAAATGAAAGAATACCCATGAACGATCACATCAATCACGTATTATTCAGATTATTAATAATCTATCTCTCCCGTTTGTTATTTATGGAAAAAACAGCAAATACAAAATATGTGATTGATGTGATCGTTCATGGGTATTCTTTCATTTTTCCGACTGTAATTAATATATTGTTATTGATGTAATTGATTAATATAGTTTCAAATAAGCGGCAGCACCCTCGCTTGAGTTTATGAATAGGAGAATTAAAACGGAGAGATCAAGACAAAACAAAAGAAGATGGAATTTCTAGAAGGTAAGATTATAGCAATTAAGATAACAATATGAGACCACCCTAGAGGAAAATCTAACAAGCAAATAACAAAGGAAATATGGAAAAATATAAAATTGAATTCAGCTGAACAGGTGCTAGAAAAAAGAGAAATAAAAAGAAGGAAATGATGGTTTGATACAGAATGCAAAACCAAAATCAAACGGAAAAACCAAGCAAAAATAAATAGATATTAAGCAAAGGAGAACATCGTCGAAATGAATAAAAAAAAAGGAGCAGACCAATGTTGCCAAAACAAAAAAAAAGTCTTTGTATGGAAGGGTTGTTAAACAACCTAGAAGAAAAAGGACGCTAAACTATTTGGATACTTAAAAGCTTAACAAAAAAACTGCAGACCAGTGCTTAAAATTGACAATGAATCATTGCAAACACAGAACTAACGAGCGATCCACAATTATTGGGATCAAAGCTAGCCGTTCAAAAAATTACGTATGTCTTGTTTTAATCTGAATTTATATCATTGGTTTATCAATTAATTTTGATTATTATAAAACATAAAAAATCAATCAAACCCTTTAACACAGAACTTTAATCAAAAATAAAAAGAATTAACAAAATTGTAAGTAACAAGAATAAATAAAATCAAGCAAGATGCTGTATATGCAGAGACATGTTAACCATAGACGAGGCTAGTCATATGCCACTCAATGCATCGAGGTGTAACGCCGATATCAAGGACGCCATGGTCAATATTCATTTTGAGTGGTCTAGCCATCTTTGTCCGTCATATGAGCGGTATCTCTTAGTAAAAAGAGATAGATAGACCACCGATCGACTGCCGCGCGTTACGCTTTTTTGCTCAGTATGCCTTTTATACAATTGTCTACGGTTAACATGTCTCTGAGTTTATGTCCACCACCAACATCTCTACATAACCTAACTTTTCTTGTTCTTCTTCTTCGTCTAGCCATTCACGTCCATATCTGAACATAAGCCTCTTCAAGTCTTCCTTTCCATTGTTTTTTGTTGTACGCTACTTGTAGCCAATTTTTCCCGGCAGTTCGTTTCAGATCATCTGTCCATCTCATAGGAGGTCTGCCTCTGGGTCTTTTGTGTTGGTATGGTCTCCAGGTTAGCTGGAGAACTTTTCTTGTTAAGTTGACGTAAACTAGAAACTATATTATCTGAATTAAGAATAGACATGCACTGTATAGCTATCTCTGTCGTTCAGAACCACCTATGGTGACAATCATTTTGGATCACACATTATGTGGATACAAAGAAACCTGTGAAGAGGAAGAATGCGCATCAGAAGAGATGATGTACAATGAAATAAGGATACCAACATATATGATGAATATTTACATATGAAAAAAATTAAACAGAAAAATCAGATTCAACACATTGTAGAAAAATATTTGATATTACTGATATCTGAAAACCATTAAGATCACCTTACTCTTTAATCCTCTCTTCGTAAAGCACGTCATTTTTATTGTACACGGTAGTCTGGTTATTTTTTAACCGATACCTTAGTATAAGATTTTAACTTTAAATTATTGTTATTAACTGACAGGTTTAATATTTGTGCATATGTGGTAAGAAACGCTTCACTTATTATTCAAACAAACTCATACAGGTAATTTTATAAATTTTAGCAAGTTTCTCCCCTCGATCCTCGCCTCCACCACAGGAGATTCAGCACATGGGTCCAAAAAGGGGCCGTTTTCTAATGAGGCAGTCTCGAATAAAAAGAGAGCCTGATCTGTGCACTGAAGCAGATTTAGAAGCAGTAGGTTTATCTCCGTACCTGAGTATACCACCCGTTAGAATAGAAAGACAATGCTCAGAGCCAATCCCGTGTATCTCACCTTCGCCAGATAATCTGCTACACGTTCCTGAACACGTACTCGTTAAACAACATTCGCATCCACTTTTGCCAAGCAAAGCAACAGAGGTAAGTATATTTCGTTATATTAATATACAGACTATTTAGATTTAAATTAGGTATGCACCCATATAAGAAGGGGTGTGCGACAGGGATGTGTGCTTTCCCCTCTTTTACTTAACATTTATTCGGAAGCCATATTTCAAGAGTCATTGGAAGATGCAGAGATGGAAATCAAAGTAAATGGAATATTGATTAACAACATACGATATACTGATATTGTCTTAATTTGTGACAACATAGTTGATATTCAACAACTTGTCACTATAATCGGAGAATACAGTAAGTGAATAGGATTGGGGATTAATACCAAAAAGACCAAATTCATGATCATTTCCAGAAACTTGGATGCACTTGAAAACTCCACCATAACACTGAATAGTGTTGAAAGAGCGCTAATAACCGGCAAAATAGCACAAAAGATGGAAAACGTATTAAGTTGTGAGATAAAAAGAAATGAAACTAGTCGAGTTTAGCGGATTACTAATTCAACTTTCACCGGTAATTTTTAAATTCATTATTTAATTGTTATCGCTTAACATTTACAACGCAAGAAAGTAATTAAATTGTAATCGATTTTTTTAAGATTTTGCTAATCATTTTGACGTTCTATTGATAAAATATGAATTTCTTACTTCGGATACTTTCACAATTATCGTGTAGATGGCGCTAAGATTTTTAGAATAAATTATAATTACATATTACGGAACATTAAAAAAACTTAAATTCAGTATTCAAAACGTAAGTATATTTAAGGTAAAAATATATACCACAGCTTTGACCAACTAATATTTTTTATAATTAATGTTTTTAATTTTAATTTTAAATTAATCACTGACATTTATGTCAAATTTCCGGTAAACGTTTACAGACACTACTGGCGCTCGCGAATTTGTAAATATCCCCTCTACGTACGAGCTCACAGCGTATAAGTTTATATTATTTTGATTGTTTCTCATCTTTAGACGTATCGGGCGAGCTTGGCAACTACCTCTGTCACAGTGACAGTTTTAGTTGACATACTCCTCTGTCAGATGTTTTTCTGGTTTTTATTTTTCTTTGTATCAGTTCTCCTCGAATTTCTTTGGGATAATTTTGCCATTAAAAAAAAAATAAAAATTTACAGTTCCATTGTGTTGAAAACGGAATATATTTTTCCAAGTTTTCATCTTTAAGATTATTTATGGTAGCCATACTGAATTATTGTACTTTATAATATATCCAAGGGTGGTAAAGGTACCTGGAATTCATTCTAATTTACTTGTATAACTTTTTTAATTCGTTTTTGTCAGTTTACATTGTGAAATTCATTCTTGTGGATATCTGCAGTGTATATAAACTTACGTGCATAGAAATCGGCCCACTTAAAAATTTGGTCATTTTTGATGTCTCATATTTTCTAAACCTGTTGGCCGATTTAAGTGATTTTTTGAACATGTTATAGCCTGATTCTTTAACAATACCATTGTAATAATATTGTTGCTAAACAGTTAAATTTTCATTGTCTACCGGGTGTACCAATCAAACTGTGTTTTTTTCTCAAAGTTCGCATCACCCTATGGAATATTTATTATTCCCATTTATTAAATACTGATATTAAAACTCTAGCCTCTAAACTATAGCCTCAGATTTTCTTAACACTCTGTTTTTCGATTCATTCGTTTGTGTTGGATAATAAAAAAGTTAGGTACTTTAACAACTAAACATGTACTTCATCAATACACGGTGTTTCTAAATAACTGCGACAAACTTTAAGGGGTAATTCTGCATGAAAAATAATGACAGTTGGCTTTATAAACGTATGTCCGCAAATGTTTCGTTTCCGAGATATGGGATGTTGAATTTTTTCTCACAAACTGACGATTTATTTATTGCTTTTAAATCATTTGAGATATGCAAATGATATTTGGTAGGTTAAGAGATAGTTATTGCGGATTTTTTGACATAAAATTAAGAATTCAATATTCACCATTGGCGTACATACGGGTAATATGATCGGTCATATTACCCGTATGAGCTCCAATGGTGAATATTAAATTCCTAATTTTATGTCAAAAAATCCGCAATAAATATCTCTTAAAACCTACAAAATTTCATTTGCATATCTCAACCGGTTTTAGAGCAATACATAAATCGTCAGTTTGTAAGAAAAAATTCAACATCCCGTATCTCAGAAACGAAACATTTGCGGACAAACGTTTGTCAAGCCAACTTTCATTATTTTTTCATGCAGAATTACCCCTTAAAGTTTGTCGCGCTTATTTAGAAACACCGTATATTGATGAAGAACATGTCTAGTAGTTAAAGTACCTAACTTTTTTATTATCCAACATAAACGAATAAATAAATAAAAAAATATGAAAAAAAAGTTTTTAGGAAACGCTTTTCTTTAGTTCCGGGTGACTAAAATTATAAATATTAAAAAATCAACTAAAAAGCAAACAATAAAAAAAATTGAAAAAATCCAACACATTCGTCAAAGAAAAGCGTGGGGCGTCTTCATCGAATAAACGGTTTTCGCCCCACGCTTTTCTTTAACGAATGTGTTGGATTTTTTCAATTTTTTTTATTTTTTGCTTTTTAGTTGATTTTTTAATATTTATAATTTTAGTCACCCGGAACTAAAGAAAAGCGTTTCTTAAAAACTTTTTTTTCATATTTTTTTATTTTTTACTTTTTAGTCTTACACTTTTCAAACATTAAAATATATCGTCATGTTTATTAAAATATGTATATAAAACATATGATATACAAACATAAAAAGTAGTCGGAATCGGCAAAAATTTGAAACTTCATTGTTTATTTGTGAAGCATAACGTAAACAATTAACGTAAAAAGTGAAATTATGTATAGTTCATATCATTAGCTACAATCCGTAAAAATTTCAAATTTCTAGATTGTAAAAAACAAGAGAATTTAAGCAGTTTCCATTAAAATCGTTTTTTAACAATTATAAAACATAAACAAATTTTTTTATTGACTATTCGTGTATTGTTCCCGCGAATGCATATGTCTGCAAATTTTCATTCATTTGCATTGATGAAAAGGCAGGCAAATTGACCTCTAAAGATTTGACGCAAACTATTGAACTAAAGAAAAGCGTTTAAAAAAAAGAAGAATGTGTGTAACTTATTAAATTTAAATTAAAATACATTTTACTGCTGTCATAAACCAGACAAAAATGTTTATATCACAAATAATCATTGCCTTTCGCTTAAATTGAATGTTAAAACTTCCAAGAGGCAGGTGGCTGGCGGGAGCTGGCTTGAATATTTAATTTAATCAAAAAGCAATGTTTATTTCTGTAATACACATTTTTTCTGTTTACGGGCAACTGTAAAATGTATTCTGAGTTAAATAAATTACATACATTCTTCTTTTTGTCAAATAATTTAATTAAAAAATTATTTTTGGACACCCTGTACAAATAATTATATAAATTTTTACATTACTGAATAAAGAATTGAATTGCCTTTCAAATGAGCTATCGCATGTCCCCTATTCTCATTTAAAAAAATCATCGATTACGTCATCGCGCCCAGATGGATGACGTCACTAGTATGACATATATGCCAAAATATCGTAATTTCAAAATAAAAATCGACCTCTTTCGAGATTTTTCCTTAAAGTCGTCTTTTTACGAAATAACGAATTTATTCCTTTCATTTGCATCATACTGTATAAACAAACATATGAGTGTTCAAAATTTAAAACTTTATTGTTTATTCATGACGCATAACGTAAAAAATTAACGTAAAAAGTGAAATTATGTATAGGTTATATCATTAGCTACAATCCGTAAAAGTTTCAAGTTTCTACATTGTAAAAAACAAGAGAATTTAGGCATTTTTCCAATAAAATCGTTTTTTTTATTTAAACAATTAATAAACATAAACAAAATTTTTTTGTTGTCTATTCGTGTATTGTTCCCGCGAATGCATATGTCTGCAAACTTTCATTCATTTGAATGGAAGAAAAGGTAGTCAAATTAACATCCAAAGATTTGACGCAATCTATTGAACTAAATAAAAGCGTTTAAAAATCATCGATTACGTCATCGCACCCAGAAGGATGACGTCACTAGTATGACATATATGCCAAAATATCGTAATTTAAAAATAAAATCGACCTCTTTCGGGATTTTTCCTTAACCCTGGATTGCTACACTTATTTTCTAAACTCAATCTGCTACATCGAGGTACAGTGGTACCCCAAATAAAATCGACCCAAAATATTTATATATGTATGTTTTAAGAACTTATGACAAAAACAATCTTAAGGTAACATGCTAAGAATTTATTTTGTATACAAAAATATTTTATTATATTATTATTTACAAGTTTATTTTCATATTTTCTACACCCACTACTGCAAATTGGTGTAACTTACAAACAAGGTTGGGGTACAAGTGTACCCCAGGTAGCATTCCAGGGTTCAAGTCGCCTTTTTACGAAATAACGAATTTATTCCTTTCACTTGCATCGTACTGTATAAACAAATATATGAGTGTTCAAAATTTAAAACTTTATTGTTTATTTATGACGCATAACGTAAACAATTAACGTAAAAAGTGAAATTATGTATAGGTTATATCATTATAGTCTGTTCGCTAAACTCAGACGCAACTTTCTAGATATTTTAGTCGGTAATTTTGCCAATTTTACTAAAATTGGCAAAAAATAATTATTAAATAGTTAACAATCACTAAATAGTTAGTAATGTTGCCAATTTTTGCAAAATTCGCAAAAAACAAAAAAATTATCGACTAAAATATCTAGCCAGTTGCGTCTGAGTTTAGCGAACCGACTATAGCTACCATCCGTAAAAGTTTCAAGTTTCTACATTGTAAAAAACAAGAGAATTTAGGCCTTTTTCCATTAAAATCGTTTTTTTATTTAAACAATTAATAAACATAAATAAAAATTTTTTGTTGTCTATTCGTGTATTGTCACCGCGAATGCATAAGTCTGCAAATTTTCATTCATTTGCATGGAAGAAAAGGTAGTCAAATTAACATCCAAAGATTTGACGCAATCTATTGAACTAAATAAAAGCGTTTAAAAACAAAATGTTAAGAAAGCCTGAGGCTATAGTTTGGTTTTAATTTGAGTGTTCTATATATGTTAGAATATTCCACAGGGTGATGCGAACTTTGAGAAAAAAACACAGTTTGATTGGTACACCCGGTATACATTGAAAATTTACCTGTTTAGTAACAATATTATTACAGTGGTATTGTTAAAGAATCAGGCTATAACATGTTCAAGAACTCACTTAAATCGGCCAACAGGTTTAGGAAATACGAGTCATCAAAAATGACCAAATTTTTAAGTGGGCCGATTTCTATGCATGTAAGTTTAGTTGTTACTTTTATGATGTGGGAAATTATTTCCATCATCATAGATATTATTTATACGAAAATTTTATTAATAAAGTTATCGCATTTTAGAGTAGTACAAGGTCCAGCCACTGTCCCGTAGTACGACTTGGACCCGCTTTAGGTTGCAATTTCTGTTGGAACACCGTAGATAAACACGGAAGAATAATCAGAAGAAAAACAGAGTACCACTGTCCTGAATGCCAAACTAATCTCTGTATAGTACCTTGCTTTCAAGAATACCACAAGACCCAAGCTATCGGAGGAGCCACCAATGTGGATCCGTTATTACCGTCTTCAGCAAATAAGCCATACTCGAAGAGTAGTTAAACTATTGCTGTGTTAATGTTAACTGTGAAAATATAAATGAATAAAGTAATATTTATGTACGTTTTTGGTTGATTTTTTTATTTATCGTCCAGTCGTCGTCGATTTGATCGCTAAAAACGAGACGAACAAGCTAAATTTTCCTGAAAATGTCAATTTTGGGACCTCAAAAAAAATGCAAAAAAGTTTGCTACTTCTACCCCCCTAAAACCCCCCTTGGCAGGGGGAAAAACTGAAAACATCGATTTATAAATGATTGTGTGTATACACCGTTCTTAGGCGTCAACGCCCTTCGTTAGAGATCTATGGGGGAGTATCACCGAGCCGCAAGCCCTTATTCCTTGCCGTACTGCTCCCTCATAGGTCGATCAGATGCCCGCATATTCCAGTCTAAGCTCCAGATTCATATTTAGAATTTTATACTGGCGCGTTAGCCTTTTTCTTTTTCCGATGGCCTGAGCTGGGCTTGAACGCACATACCTCACGGCGAAGTGAAGTGTGGGTCAGCCGCTAGTCGCACTGAGCTATCCGATCGACTGATTTAATGATTTAATTACAAGTGATTGATTACAAATGATTTAATTAGTAAAAATAAAAACAAATCAATTATAGACGAAGCAACGAAGCACTAAAAAGTCCAAAACCTAGGAATTTTGTGCAGTAAGATGAATCGTCATGCAACTTTTTGCATTCAATTCGAGAGAGTGTCAGGCAATTTTGTGAACTAAATTGATCTCCGGCAAAAATTTTGTGCATGAGAAAATGCATTTTCAAAGTGCATCTCAAGAGATGGAAAATGAAAAATTTAGAACTCAGGAAATATTGATGGAAATGAGTTCAATTTTTATATTTGGGGATTTTGGAGGTCAATGAACACAAATTTCATGACGCCGTAGGTCTCCGAGGTACCTGGTGCCCATGGTGAAGCTCGTCGCCTAGGACGATCGAATAATATGCGAAATGAAGATTGGATCGAAAAACTGAAAAATAAGCGTTTAATATTTTTTAAAAATCTATCGAATGACACTAAAGACGACCCCCCACTCCATCCCCTGGAGGTGGGCTGAGGGTAACTTTAAAATCTTAAACGGAAACGCCCATTTGTTATTACAGATTTGGATTGCTTACGTAAAAATAAGCAACTTTTATTCGAGAAATTTTTTCGAATTGTAGATAGATGGCGCTATAATCGGAAAAAACGATTTATCGTGATACCATAGGTAAATTATAGAAACGGTCTAATATCTCGAGAAATACACTTCCAAATAAAAGATCAAAAAATACGTATTTAATATTTTTCAAGAACCTATCGAATAACATTAAGCACGATTCTGCACTCCACCACCTGGAGGTGGGGTGGGGGTTAACTTTAAAATCTTTAATAGGAATCCCCATGTTTTATTGCAGATTTGGATTCCTCATGAAAAAATAAGTAATATTGATTCGAAACATTTTTTAGAATTGTTAATAGATGGCGCTAATAAATAGTGTTTTTCCGATTATAGCGCCATCTATCCATAATTAGAACAAATGTCTCGAATAAAAGTTACTTCTTTTTACGTAAGGAATCCAAATCTGCAATAAAAAAATAAGGGCTTCTATTTAAGATTTTAAAGTTACACCCCACCTCACCTCCAGGGGGTGGAGTGGAGGGTCGTGTTTTATGTTATTCGATAGTTTCTTGAAAAATATAAAAGACGTATTTTTTGGTTTTTTATTTGGAGTACATAGTATTTCTCGAGATATTAGACCGTTTCTATAATTTACCTATGGTATCACGAAAAAATTGTTTTTTCCGATTATAGCGCCATCTATCCACAATTCTAAAAAATGTTTCGAATAAGAGTTGATTACTTTTAGATAAGCAATCCAAATCTGCAATAATAAATGGGGTTTCTATTTAAGATTTTAAAGCTACCCCCACCCCACCTCCAGGGGGTGGAGTGAGGTGATCGTGTTTAGTGCTATTCGATAGATTTTTGAAAAATATTGAACACGTATTTTTCAATTTTTCGATCCAATCTTCATTTCGCGAATTATTCGATCGTCCCCCGAATTAGGTACCTCGGAGACCATCGCCGTCATGAAATTCGTTTTCAGTGACCTCCAAAACCCCCAAGTATAAAAATTGAACTCATTTCCGTCAATATTTCCCCGAGTCCTAAATTTTTTATTTTCCATCTCTTCGAGATGCACTTTAAAGATGCTTTTTCTGATGCACAAAAAATTTTGACAGAGATCAATTTAGTTCACAAAATTGCCTGACACTCTCACGAATCGAACGCAAAAAGTTGCATGGCGATTCATGTTACTGCACAAAATTCCTAGGTTTAATGCTTCGTTGCTTCGTCTATTAGTACGGATGGCAACTGGGCAAAAAGCAATTTAGAGAAGGTTAATAAATTTGCTGAATATATTGAAGAAATATTTCAGTCTAATAATGGTGATAACACACTTGAGTGGGGAAACGTCACACAGGAAGAAGGTGAAATTAAACTAGTCACTTCAAAAGAAGTGTCCAACGAAATTAAGCAAACCCAAGCACCTGCGTTTGATTTAATTACTGTAGAAATCTTAAAACAACTCCTAGAAAAGCCATAGTAAAGCTGACATTTTTCTTATAAATTCCTCGTTCAGATTAAGATATATTCCTAAGACATAGAAAATAGCCAAGGTCATCTTAATGATAGCACCAAATTACAAGCCAATTTCCTTAGTAAGTATCTATTGTTGAAAAGGCTGAAACTTCTCATAGACGCTAAGGCTCTAATTTTGTCACACCAATTTAGGTTTTGAGAAAGTCATTTTACTATTCACCAAGTCTGTAGAATAACAAATATAATAGAGAGATCATTAAAAGAAAGTTTGCTCCGCTGTCTTCTTCGACGTGGCGTAAGATTTTGATAAAGTAACGCACGAAGGACTAAATACAAATTTAGAACGATTTTGTGTAGTAAATACACAGAATTATTGGAATCATAAATTTCAGATGAGTTTTTAGGGCTAAGCAAGAAGAAGCCTACTCAGAATTAAAAGAAATCAATGCAGGTGTACCACAAGATAGTATGATATATGTAGGTATAGAACCAGCAGGGGCGTGCGGAGAAATTTAAAACAGGGGAAGCAATTTATAAAAAAATTGTAAAAACACCTATTTATAATGTAATTCAATTCTTCTACCTGAACAAAAGTCTTGGTCATAAAAATTCTTAAAATTATTTTCCATTCGTTGGCATATTTGATCTAAAATCTGATAGTATAGTCGGCGGTAGCACAATTGGACATCTCCATCATTATCAGTGCGTATGCGTTTCCTTTTGGGCTCAAAACTTCTTGCCATCATATTATTCCAGCATTTTTTAAAGTCATCTCTCTCTTTTTGTTAATAACATCTTTAAATTCGCTAATTTTTTACACAGAAACCAATCTCGTTTATCTTGCATTGCAATACAATAAATAAATTATCTGAGAATGTAAATATTTCTGAAAAAAACAAAGTTAAATAAACTCCAAAAATCCTTTCGAGCTGGTTTGTGTATTCCACTTTTCACATTTTCGCCATTCTCCAAAACCCTAATACATATTATATTTATAATACATTTATATAAATATTTAGTATTTATAATATAAATAACTCTATATATATTTATTTATATAAATAATTAAATAAAATCAATCTTCATAATTCCACAAAATCAGTCAACGAAGTCCGTCATTGGCAAATGCTGGTAAATCCCATTTAAATTCACGAAAACAGCTCCTTGTACCTATGCAGTTGACAAAATTGCTTATAAGCCATAGATATGCCCGAAATTTGAACTCACCACTCTGCGCGTAACTCCGGTCATTTTTACATAGGCTGAGGAGAAGCAAATTTGAAATCAGATTATCTGCCGACATGACACCTAATACCAACGTAGAAATACGATCATGGCATATGGATCCGCGTACGGAACGAAAGCTAGATTATGCAGCTTGCAGCATGCAGCGCTGCTTACGAGTATTTCATTGCTTTGTTATTTACTGTATGACAAAAATAGAGTAAAATACGTTTGTCTTTTCTTATTACTTACTGCTTGTATTACATAATTAAATATTCGCGTATGTAACTATTAAAATCCTACTTATGTGTTTGTTCAATTTTTTTTAAATAATCTCAGTTACTCAGTTGGTACGGTATTATCTACGGAAACCAAGAGAAGCAATGCTTCCCTTGCTTCCATGGACCGCACGCCCCTGAGAACCAGTCCTATACCTATTATACACTAGTGATATCCCTGAATTAGATCATAACACAATAGCTACCTTTGCTGATTTCATACTGCCGTGTTGGCCGTAGGTAAAGATCATGAAGAAGCAACAATAAAAATACAAACCTCTGTTACCAGTCTTAACAACTGGAATATTGTTTGGTGAATATTGTTAAACTGGAAGATTGGCGAATTAAATTAAACAAAATGAATAGCTACATTTGCTGATTTCATACTGCCGCCGTATTAGCCGTAGGTAAAGATCATGAAGAGGCAACAAGAAAATTACAAACTTCTGTTACCAGATCAGGACAAGTCATTTAAACCTCGTTTAGACCTACGCCTCTTCAAGGTGAGGTATTCCCCTTTTAGCGGGAGCATAGGAGGGCTTGCAAGAGGAATGCATAGTGGAGAAACAAATACTACTAGTGGAGCGAGTGGTTCAGAAAGTGATTAGATTTAGCTCAGAGGCTATTAGAAGAGTGTAAGATGAAGAATCTTTGCTCAATCCAAGCAACAAGCGATGGGTACATTATTGGTACCAGGTGCAACTTACGTTATCTGCGATATCTGAGGGGCAAGTTACCAAAATTAACAACTAGACTAAATACTGGCGAATTAAAATAAACGAAATGAAGTCAGTGCATATTAATTTTACAAACAAGAAAAAAAAACACAATCCTGTTAAATGTAAATAATACTCAGATACCATATCGCTCATCCGGAAGAACAGTGTCCCAACTCAAAAAACTACGATTTTCAGGGTAGACAAAAATATTTTTTAGATCTTAATTTAACTATAAGTTTTAAACGGTAACTGCTAAGATTTATAAATTAAAAACGAAGAATGTGGATAAGTGAATGTTTCTAATTGTGTAATAGGCAAAACCAAAAAAACTATGATGTCTAATTTAACAAAGAAAAAGAGTCAGAACTTTGAGTTATGTCACTTTGCTTTTAAAATATTGGCCACTTTTGTTAAAATTAACGAAAAATACCTAGGGCCCTTCTCGAAATACAACGGTTTTTGTGTTAAATAACGATAAATTCACGTCGAATGTCAGAGCATTACTGAAAAGTGTCATTGTTCCGGAATAAAAGTATTCATTTTATCATCAAATAATGAATAATAACACTACCGCCATCTTTCGAAGTTGGAAGTAAATATCTAAGTGACATTTTTCCTGATAAAAGTATAGGATATTTGGAGTCAATTTTACAAGATAACTCGATTTATGCATTTTTTGAGTTATGTCACTTTTCTTCCGGATGAGCGATATGTCGATACCGCAAAACATTTAGGTATTACATTAGACGCTAGGCTACGCTGGAGGACTCATGTTAAAAAAGAGAAGAGAACACACCTTGTCGATCTACAGCTGAGGGGTTGTGCTAGTAAGAGTTATTTAGACATCATCCAGGGATTCCAAAACAAT
Source organism: Diabrotica virgifera virgifera (assembly GCF_917563875.1). NCBI lineage: Eukaryota > Metazoa > Arthropoda > Insecta > Coleoptera > Chrysomelidae > Diabrotica > Diabrotica virgifera. The sequence goes on from NC_065444.1 coordinate 254,360,129, forward strand.
GCACTAAGGGGCATTGTCAACGCTCCTTGGCTCTATACGAACAGTGACCTCCATAGGGACCTAGAAATGGATATTGTTAACAAGACCATTGAAAAATTTTCTAAGAACTTCTTCAACACGTCAATGTTGAGGCCATCCAGCTCCTCGACAACACGGATCTAGCTAGAAGACTCAAGAGGAAGAAACCCTTCGAGTTAGTTAAGTGAAAAGCAGACGTGATGTGAAGTGAAGTGATGGTACAGGTTAAATTTGTGCAATAAATTAACAGAGCCTAAGGGACACTAGTGAGTTTGATCTTAGTCTCAAGTTTTTAGTAATAATTTGGGCTAGAAAAAAGTGGCTCATTGATCATATTGATTCATCAGATTATAATGTTCTTAAGCATCGTATTGGTGTTTATTAAATAAAAAAGAAGTGGATATCGGGAATCGATATATGTTTTCAAAATCATATATTTCAGAAAAACTTATAGGTATGTATATATAAACTTTTCCCACTGTATTTTTTTCATGAATTATTCCACAGTATGACGATTAATAACATTCATAAAAAAACTGCTATTAATAACATCTAATTCATTATTGAATTGACATATTTTTTTCTTATTTCTTACAAACAATTTACTCATCTACATTTATAAAGAAAAAGATCTAAAAATCTCATTCATCCCAAAATAAAAGTAGTGAGTGGGAGCACATAACTGGTGGGAGAATCGGGAGCTTAGAATATCATTTTAACACTTCTCAGCCTGTGGTGATATCTAAGTGCAATTTTAATAAAAAATAATATTTTTAAGTTCTTCTAGACCGTAAGGTAAGGAGAGTTTATTCCATGGTTGTGCTTATTTTTGTTTGTATAAAGATATTTAAAAATGTTCGTTAATTTTGGCCTGGATTTATGCAAATATGTCGATAGGTATATCGCGAGGTGTTCGGCTTACAATTATAAATATAGCAGACCGTTCTGTTTAAGAAGAAAGATACATAATCCATGTGTAACTATCTAAAAATACAGTTGGCATCGATCTTAAACGATTTAAATGTAACTTAAATCATTCGGTAATTAATACGATGTGCCCTTTTTATGGGCATATATACTTTTTACCAGATTTTTTTTCAGTACAGCAAAAATTAGGAACCTTTAATTACTATTAAAAAACTAACGTACAAATATTACGATATGGCACATATTTAAAATAAATGAGAGCCCCTTTTTTGTTCCTTATGTTTTATGGCAGAAATCGTCAGTATTTAGAATAAATACATTTTTCTACAGATGCTATACAATGTGCAACTTCTCTCACTACTTACATACATTCAAAACGAAAAATTTCTCATGCAGTAAGAAAAGTCGGCCATTGCAGTAAGAAATATTTTTTCTCACTGCAATGAGAAGAGTCTAGCACCGAAATTATTTAATTTTGAAGTTTGAACTCTTGACAAAACTGCATCCATAGGAAAAGTACAGTGTACAACACATGAGAAAATGACTTATTTCTACCTCGCTTAATTTGCGGCAAACTTCTGCGCTCGTGAGAAACATGTCTTTTTCTCACTTGTTGTACAATATACTATTGTTGCCGTGTCTCATAGTCTTCTTCTTGGCTTGGCTTTCCTTAAAAGACTTTTTAAAGTTGTATATTTAGGGCCAGTTTTCTCCTTGCCCTTATTTCTAGTACCTCTAGGTCTACTTTCTCATCATCCAGGAAGCGTTCTTTTATCTTTGTCCCAAAATAATCAATTTTGGGAAAACCGCAGGATTTCAAACATTTATTTTCGGATCGGTCTTTCATCAATATTTATAATCTGGACAAAAAAGCGAGAAATTAAGTACAAAAAGCAAATAGACTTAATAACACTATATGGCGAAACCCACATATTAACTCTGAGATAAAGTAAATAATTTATAAAGCCAGTGTATGACCAATAATAACATATTCATCGGAAACAAAACCCGGTACAGCCACAACTGAGCTGAAAGTACTGCAAAGAACTACTGGAAATGCGCTGAGAGATAGAAAGAGCAGCGAATACATTAGAAGAAAATGTAACGTACCGTGTGTAAACTAAGGGACACTAAATAGAAAAAGGGAATGGGACAACCACATAACCAGAATGGGGGAGACACGTGTGGTCAAAATAGCACGAGATAAATCACCAATCGGTAGAAGAAATATCGGCCGACTTTGCAAAAGATAAAGTGACAACCTTCCATAGAGAGGTAGGTATCAATCCGTCAATGAACAAGCATAATTGTCTATAAAGAGGAAGAAGAAGATTTAGAATCATTCAGATCCCCTTTTTGTATCAATCTTCAGCAATCGTCACCTTTTAGACTAAATACATTTTGTTCGCGTATCTCTTAATCTTCTTCTTTGTACCGCCTCCCTTGAGACGGTCTCTTGGCCTCCCTTAAAATATTTAGTCAGCGTTCCGTACTTTATGACCAGTCTTCCCCATGTCCTTATTCCTAGTACCTGTAGATCTGCTCCACCGTATACAGGAAACTTTATTTTCTTAACATTATTTTCTCTTTGTCCCAAAATAAATCAATTCTGGAAAAACCACAGGTTCTCAAACATCTATTTTTGGACCGGTCTTCATTTTTTATCCTTAAGACATCCCCATCCGCCTTAATCTGCTGATTTTAATTATAGAAAATTTTTAGAATTATTTAAAGCCCATTTTTGTTTCCATTTGTTTTATGACAGAAATCTTCAGCATTTAGAATAAATACATGTTGTTGGCGTTTTTCATAGTCTTCCTCTTTATAGCTCTACAGCCCATAATGAACATTGCTTGCCTTAATAAATTTCATCTTCAGTGTTCCATACTTAAGGCTAGTCTTCTCCGTGCCCTTTTTCCTAGTACCTGTAGATCAACTTCCACATAATTCAGGAAATGTTATTTCCTTGTTTTTCTTTTGTCTTTGTTCCAAAATAAATAAATTTCGGAAAAACCACTGGTTTTCAAACATCTATTTTCGGTTCGGTCTTCATTTTTCATCCTTAAGACATAAACATCTGTCTCAATATGTTGATTTTAATTATAAGAAGTATTTAGAAATGTTTACAGCCCTTTTCTTCTGTCTTCAGCAATTGGCGTGTTTCATAGTATTTTTTTTGTATAGCCCTTGATGAACCTTGGATTCTCTTAACAGATTTTTCTCAGCGTTCCATATATAGGGCCAGTCATTCCCTTGTTCTTATTTCTAGTACCTGTAGATCTGCTTCCACATCATACAGGAAGCGATTTTCCTTAGTCTTCCTTTTGTCTTTGTCCCAAAATAAATCGATGTTTGAGAAACCAAAGGTTTTTCGGACCGATCATATTTTATCCTTAAGAGATATCTATTCGTCTCAATTTATTGATTTGAATTGTTTTTATGATAGTTAGCGATCTGCATAGGTGGTATACACAACATTAAATCGTTTCTTCTAAATCCCTTTTCATTTTTGGTCAGTAGATTCTTTTTGATCCACACTTTTGTGTAAGTGTCCAAATCTTTGAACTATAATATGTTCATACTGGTATTTTTTTAGATTATTTTATAATGTAGATTAAGAGTGTGGATAGAAGAGTGATAAGATCCAATGCTGAAATAAAGTAAAGATGGTATAAATACTTTAGAAAGTTCCTAGATGAAAAACACCGGAGAAGAGACAGAAGATGCAGAACCTCAAATGTACCTAATATCGGGAATAGGATAACAAGAGATGAGAGAGAGGGGGCTACTTGGTCAACGTTCTTTGTGGATGATATCGTGTAAGTGGGATACGGCAGAAAAATATTGGAGAAGTTAATGGATTGCAGAAGGGCTATTAAAGAGGAAAGGAGGACTTACGGTTAACAGGTCGAAGTATATGTTAGGAAGGAGTATATGTTAGGAAGGAGGAATTATGCCTTGATTTCGTTCTTCATATAATTTTTTTATTGACAAGCGAACACATATACAAATTCTTAAAACAGCTGACTGGTTGGTTTATTTATAATTAAACTCTATATCTGCCTTCAATAAATTACCAGTATTGCCGTATCTTTTGCTTGCTAGATGTTTATTTTCAAAACAAGTGCCAAAGTATTTTAAGCTGACTATCGTTGTGAAATGCTTCTTTAACCACATATCTTCTTCTTATAATGTCTATGTTTCTTTGGTATTGGTACAAAAGTCGACTTATCTAATCAGTTGGTAGCATTTCTGGGTCAAAGTACTTTAATGATTCTTTGTTTATGTAAGTACGCATTTCGAATAATCAATTAATGAGTCTCTTAGATAGATTGAAAATTATATTTGTGATTACTAGCTACCTCTCTAAATAGACAGACGCCACCTCTGTCGTTCGCTTTTTATTCCCAGACTATGCCTTCCTGTTATCTTCTTCTTCTTCAGTGCCTTATCCGGTCCGGATGTTGGCGATCATCAAGGCTATCATTGTTTTGTTGACTGCTCTGCGAAACAGCTCCGCGGAGGTTATCCCAAACCATTGTCGGAGGTTTTTCAACCACGAGATACGACGGCGTCCCGGTCCTGTCCTGCCAAATACTTTGCCCTGCATGCCGAGTTGAAGAAGTCGATATTTTTCTTCGTTCCGCATCACGTGGCCAAGGTACTCAAGCTTGCGTTGTTTCACTAAATTAAACACTTCTTTTTCTTTTGTCATGCGCTGTAGGACCTCAATGTTGGTGACATGGTCCACATAAGATATTTTTAGTATCCTCCTGTAGATCCACATCTCGAAGGCTTCAATCCGCTTTTCAGTGGCTTGCGTCAGTGTCCAGGCTTCAACTCCATACAGTAGCACCGGAAGAACGTAGCACCTCACTATCCGCATCTTTGTTCCCAAACTGAGATCACTGCAGCACAGCAAGGATCTGAGCTTGATAAAGGTAGACCGTGCCATTTCAATTCTGGATCTAATCTCTTGAGCCTGGTCCCATTCCTATTATACAGTACGTAAATCGTTCAGCTGGACATATGGAATATACATTGAGAGAATTGTGGCAACTGCGCTAACCTGTGTTAGCTGAAGCTTCTGTTCGAGTACTAGTTTTTGGTGCAATAGAGCTGTTAGAACGAATATAATAAGTGCGTCCATAAATAAATCAAAAACAAAGTTTATGATTAATGAGTTAATAATTTGACTTTATTTTTTAAAATATTTTTTATTTAAAAACTAATTTCAAAACTAAACAGTTTTCCCATTCCCTTAGGCCAAAAATATTTAGCTACTACATTGTCATATTTTAACGTTTATATGTCAGTCGAAATGAGTTGTCAATTTTGAGGTTAATGCCCCTTAATGCTAACAACCATATGGTCATCGAGAGAGCTCAGTTGCCACAATTATCTCAATATAATACAATGTATGGATTTATGTATCTAAATATATACAATGTATGTTCCCTATGTCCAGCTGAACGATTTACGTACTGTATCTCCTAACAACAAATTTGTACAACAAACCGAAACCTTGCAAACCGAAAGGAAGAAGAAGCGTAGAACAACCCCCTCTGTGGCTCATTGGTAAGAGCGCCTACCTTTCTATCGAAAGGTCCGAATGGTCATGAGTTCGAATCTCACCAGGTTCAGAAATTTTTCGTTTATTATAAATTAGTAAATGAAAATGGTTTCTGTCCTTGTGGGATCGGTACTCACCGGAGGGACCGCAGACGTTCGGATACAATAAGCGCCTCTTTGCAAAGACAGTGACGTCGACTTTGCAAAGTAACAAGACACTTACTCAAGACACACACTACACATGACACTAGGTACCTGCAAAAATTCACAGTACCTACCATGACAATGGCCATTAGTTGTCGAGGCATTAGCTAAATAAAAAAAAAGAAGCGTAGAACTCTTCAAATGAAACATGACTAAACTTGACTGAAAACATGTAGCAAATGCCTAAACCCTGGAATAAAGAAGAAAATTGTGTTTGTTTTTTTTTCCTTATTGGCTTTGGATTACTTGATCCATTCAGCCACGATAGATAATAAATTACTGTTTGCTACAATATTCCAAATATAATAACATTACATCGCCTTGACCTATTCTGTTTAAGATTTTTATGTTTGAAAGGTGTTGAAAATTCATTAGATTTTAGCAGTATACGATATGACCACATCCCAAAGGCTTCTAATTTATTCATCTTATTAATCTTCATGATCCACGATTCACATCCATGTACCTAATACAGGATACACACCACATTTTAGGAACTTGATTCTTAGTTGTAAGTTCAGTTGAGAATTACACAGTATATAGATCTAAGTTTCGTAAATGCTCCTCTTGCAATAATTTATTCGCCGTGTGCAAGTACTTGGAGGGGATACGAGAAACGATCGTGCGCGAATAGCGGAGAAATCTTGCAACTGTCTTAAATAATTCATTGTCAATTAGGGAATCCAACGATCAGAGCCTATTTTACTTTAAATCAGGCCCGAGGCACTATACAATTTTCGGGCCCCTAAATATGATTTAATAATAATAATAATAACTTTTTAAATGAATTATATAAATATATAAATTATATAAATAAATAAAATTTATATTTAATTAATTAAACATTGTTTGAATACAGTGTGTCGCATTTAAGATGAAGACATCTTTAATTTCGGCTATCAAAACAAATACAGATTTGAAGTTTTGCACAGTCATATAGGTTAAAGGTATACAATTTTTAAGATACTCAACTGAACTTTAAATTTTAATCGCGGCCTACTGCGAAGACACAAACAGGGTAAATTTTCTATATTTTGCTTCGCGTTAGAGATATCGGAAAAGTTATTTGAAAAAGTGCTTCCAAATCTTATTCTAACCCCACATACCAAATTGCATGACAAAATTCGCACTTTTAGTTTTTTCAGTATTTGTAGTCAGAATCCTAAATTTTGTCTGTCCCGAGATGCATCTCGGGCCAGCTAATTTTAAGTTTTAGGATCCTGACTACAAATAATGAAAAAACTAAAAGTGCGAATTTTGTCATGCAATTTGGTATGTGGGGCTAGAATAATATTTGGAACATCTTTTTCAATAACTTTTTCCGATATCTCTAACACGAAGCAAAATATCGAAAATTTACCTTGTTTGTGGAGTCGCAGTAGGCTGCGTTTAAAATACATATACATTTTAGCTGAGTATCTTAGGACAAAAATTTAATGGTTGCTATTATTCGTTAAAGAACGTTTCTCCAATGTTTTTTTCTTCTAAACAACTTTTCCATTAATGTTACAATTTGTCCTGCTGTACTACTTTTCTTGACAACCAATTGATGAAATATGTTGAATAACTGCCCTATTGGTATTTTTCAGTCATTATACCCATTGAAAGTTAGAAAAACAATCATTTTCGTGGAAGTCAGTTTACAAACGTAACAATAAACACGGCTACATTTAGGACTGTACACTAACCACTCGCGAAGAATTTTCCCCATCAGCTTTCATTTTATAAAAAATTGCACTTTGCAAATGTCTGGTTTTATTATTATCCATTTTTATCAATATATTGATTCGGTCGATTATTTATAAGATATTGTTGAAATTCCAGATATAAATGTTTTGGCCAATCCCCTATATCGCTAAGAAAAGGGTTATTGACATTGTCGTTTTCTATAGAAGATGACGGAGATGTACTTGCGACAGGTGAAGTTGCTTGAAAATCAACAGTGCAGCAGTCATCATTTCTCTGTTCATAAAATGAAAGAATTTTGAAAAGTTATTTTGTTATTGCAATAAAAAAATGTTTGGTGATCTCTCCGGGCCCCATTAATATGCGGGCCCGAGGCAGGTGCCTCACGGGCCTAGTGGTAAAATAGGCCCTGTCAACGATCTGTCAAACTATTCCAATATGTCTGGCGGCTGGCATGAATACATTGAAGGCATATAATAGTATAGTGTTATTTTAGTATTTTAAAGTAATTTTCGTATTTTATGTCCGTGTAAATATTGCTAAATACTTCTGTGACATAGTAAAAAATATTGCTTACGTCAATAAACTTTAATAAGTAGTTAAAAAGTTTTAATTAAGTAATTTGGAAGATTGAAGAAAGCTAGGTTAACAAATTTTATGCTTTATAAGTTTAATAAAAAATAATATTGACCATCCCTAAAATTAGATTTTAGGTAAAATCATCGGGGTAAGATATATTTTATTATTTTAGGTACCTAGTAATACCACATTGTATCTTAAATTTGAAATTTTAATTTAAATAAAGTATCCAATAAAATCGCTTCTGTGCAGTGTTGCCAGAGAAATTTTTGTAAATGCACCGGAATGACTGGAATAGTGACACAAAGTAATAAACCAACACATTTTGTACAAAAACTTAAAAAGCGTCGTTTAATATTATTTGAAGCAAATTTCTTATGTCACAAAATTTTAGGTTTTTACTTTAGGAGACTTTAGTATCGAAAGTTTGATTGTTAATTGTATCAAATTGGTACAATTGTAACAACTCTGGCAACGCTGAATTGCCTGCCAGTCGTCCTGTCATTAAAAATCACGTGGTTTGGATTGCCTAATTGAAATTTTCAAATTGACGTATATTTCATATTTACTGTCAACGAAGAAGAAAAATTATATGTTGCTCCACAATATTGATATGATATGCAATTATTATATAAAAGTAAATTTAATTAATTGTAAATTTGCTTGTAGTAGTGCATTTTAATAATTAATTTTATTTACTACATACAATTGTTTACCTTTTAATAACATATCCTTAATATTACTTTTCTTCTTATAATTTTTTTTTGGCTATGGCCTTGACAATTGTCCAGTAACCAGGACCAATATGACTGGCCAATATAATTAAAAGTGCGAAACATGTTGCCGATATATGAAACCAGGTGTCGCTTTTCCGAACTTACACGGTCCCAATAATACTAGTTTTAATTTCTTCATCAGAGTTTCGTGTCTCGTTTATCCAATGTCTTAAGTATTTAAAATGGTTAACTTTACCATTAGTTGAGTAGGGCCAATGTCCTGTTTGCTAACTACAAGTAACTTTGTCTTTGATGTATTTATGCCAAGTCCGTTAGTGGAGCATTATCCAGTGACTCGACCTAGGGAAGTGAATATCTTCGATACTTTTAACCATGACCGCTGTGTCATCTGCATACTGCATATCTGATGTTGTTAATAGTTTCTGCCTCAATTCTAACTCCACATTGCACTTTCGAGGCTTCGTTAAATATTATTTATATATACACCGTTCTTAGGTGCCAACGCCCTTCGGTAGGGATCTATGGAGGAGTATCACCAAGACGCAAGCCCTTATCCCTTGCCGTACCTCTCCTCCATAGGCCGATCAGATGCCAGTTTATTCCAGACCAAGTCGTAGACTCTATTGAGTTTTATACTACGGCGTTGGCCTTTTATTAATTTCATGACCTAGCTGAGGCTCGAACCAGCGATCGCAATTCGCAAATCCACTAAACTTGTCGATCGACTGCGCCTCAGCTAACTAAGTCAAAGTCAAAGTCAAATTTATTCATCACATGCGACATTATACAAAGTTGTACATGTATGAGACAAGTCAAAGTTACAGACATATAATGTACATCTTAAGAATATATAAATTAATAAATACGACAAAACATACTTAAAAGTTATTTTTAGAATATGGCTCTAGCTCACAAATGTATTGATGTACACACCTCCGAAAGTTTGGCTGATGTAAATTCATACGTATATCTATTGGCAATTTGTTAAAGAAACTTATGGCTGCATAATGTATGCTACCTTCCAACAAAACAGAACGATGTTGTGGAAGCATAAAGTGATTGTCTCTGAATCTTGTTGAATAAACATGGTTAAATTGAAATTTATTGAATTCATAAATTTTGCAATTTAAATACATTATACACGAAAATATATACAGACCAGGAATTGTAAGAATATTATTTTGTCTGAAAATGCCTCTACAAGAATCTCTAAATTTCATTTTATATATTATCCTAATAGCTCTTTTCTGAAGTACGAATATCTGCTCTAATTCAGAGGTACAACCCCAGACTTCAATGCCATATTTGGCTATTGAGTAAAAATGGGCAAAGTATACTGTTTTTAATATTGATGTATTAAAGAGACGTGAAAGAATTCTCAATGCATAGCATGCGCTACTTAATCTGGATTTCAAATTAGAAATGTGGTTTGACCATTTAAAATTACTGTCTAACAGGACCCCCAGCAACTTCGTGCAGTCTGTTTTATCTATCGCTGCTTGTATAGTGGCTTGATGGTTTAATAAATTATTTGACGTGAAAATCATATACTTTGATTTCTCTTCATTCAAAACTAGTTTGTTGGATAAGAAATAACTGTTGATGGTGGATAATATCTGTGTAGTTTTATTTTGCAAATTTTGATCGGATGTTGCTGTGACTAGAATGTTGGTATCATCCGCATAACTGATGATGTTAACTCCACTCATTGAATTAGTTATCAAAGCTATATCATTAATATATACTATAAAAAGTAGAGGACCCAATACACTACCCTGAGGGACACCATAATGGATATCCAATGTGTTTGATTCGTTTACAAGTCCATTAGATGTTATCTTTACTTTTTGTCTTCTATTTTCTAGGTAGGAAGTAAACCATTTTAGAACTACACCATCAATACCAATCCCCTCAAGTTTTATTAGCAACAAATTATGATCCAAAGTATCAAAAGCCTTGGACAAATCGAGAAATAAACCACATGCCTTCTCTCGTCTGTCCAAAGCATCCAGCACTAAGCTGACGAAATTTGCAAGAGCTGTAGTTGTAGACTTAGAAGATGTAGAACCATGTTGAAAATTATGCAAGACACTATGATTTTTTAGGAATGCGTTTATTCTAGTATAAACCAGAGTTTCAATTATCTTTGAAAACACAGATAAGAGACTTATGGGACGGTAGTTGTTAAGGTCATCTTTATCACCACTTTTGAATAAAGGGATTACAATAGATAGTTTAAACATACTAGGAAATATTCCTTGTTGAAAAGAGGCATTACAAATATCCGTTAGTGGATCTGCGAAAGCGTGAATGCATTGTTTTAATAACTTAGGGGAAATCTGATCAAAACCAGATCAAAACCACAACTGTGTTTGGATTTAAAACTTCCAGACTAGACCATCTAGACCGACTAAATATTATTTCCGAGTATTAAATATTCCTACACGTTAAACAAAGTTCTGGATAGCACACAACCTTGTCTGACACCCTTTTGAATGAACATTTTGTCTATTTCTTTGACGTCTACCAGAATAGAAGCTTCTTGTTTCCAATATAGATGTTGTAAAAGTCTCAGATTTATCGAACGGAAATATTGAGAATATTTTCAAAACAGGGCGATTTGTCAAAATACTTCTCGCAGCAGACTAATTGAATTTTCTATTTCTAAACTCGCCGTCTAGGTAGATGAACTAGGTATGCGTATTGTGCGACCTTCATATTCAAGGTATGCCGGCAACATATCGGTCAAAAGATAATCAGTATTTCTCAAAAATCAAAAGTTAAAGATAGCTTCGAAGCCACTGGCCCCTAGAATCTCAGAGAGACTATTCTTAGATCGACACACAGGCCTCCTCACCTCAAATACTGCATTGAATGCGGTTATTTTTCTGAAGGCAACGTTGGTAGCATATGTGGAATACGAGGCTGTTTCTCTCATTATACAGGTTGTCCCAGTTTTGTATTATATTTTCGTTTGTGTCAAACATGACACAATTATTGTGGAGTGTTGTTATTGTACACAAAAAGCATAATTAAAATCAGTTTAAATACACAATAGTTTCAAAAGTAATGCATCATCCAAAATTTTCGCTATTATTAACTATATTTTAAAAGAGATACTGTTTTTTTTATTAAAAATTAAAAACTAAATAATTTATTTCTAATTATTAATATTAATATCGTGTATTTCCACCACGATCGTATACAGGGTGTTTCATTAATAATTGTCCATATAGTAACTGGAGAAATTGGCACAAAATACGAAGATTTAACCTAAAACACTTAAATAAAATGTGATTCCTTACTGAGTTACAGGGTGTTTTATCTATAAATTTAAAAACTATTTTTGCTCAGCATTTTAAAACTATTCGACATATCCTTTTTATACTTAGCAGGAAGTATAGTTACTGTACAAGCTACTAAATTATGTTAAACAAACGTTTCTGGCTATTACCAGAGGCGTACGACGGGCGAAAGTGAATGGTTGACCCTTTCCAAATTCTACTCCACTGGCGAAATTACTATTTTAGTTCAATTTTTGGATTCTCCAATACTTTCTATGAAAATAATATACTCTTCATTCGTAACGATAAAGTCATTAGTTTTCGAGATCTTTGAAGTTAAAAATGAAACGACACGATTATTTTGATTAAAGTATTGTGTCGCTTCATTTTTAATTTCAAATATCTCGAAAACTAATCATTTTATCGTTACGAATGAAAAGTATATTATTTACATAAAAAGTATTGCAAAATCAAAAAAATTACACTAAAATAGCAATTTCGTCAGTGGCGTAGAATTTGGGAAGGGTCAACCAGCCACTATCCCCTGTCGTACGCCTCTGGTAGTAGCAGCTAGAAACGTTTGTTTATCTTAGTTTAGTAGGGTGTACAGTACCTACACTTTCTGCCAAGTATGATAAGGGTACGCCAAATAGTTTTAAAGTACTGGGTATGTCGAAGCGAAGATCGGTGGGATATGTGCATTTTATCAATGAAATTCGATATTTTTAAGACATTCCAGAAGTCGCTACAGATAAAATGTTTTAACAACCTATTAATCATTCAGAATTACTCGACGGATATTAGTACAGTTAAAATGATTAAGACGATAACCGGAAAATAATGATTTAATGAGTGAAGTTTAAAGTTTTTTTACTTTAATGACAAAAAAAGCAAGCCCATTAGCAGAACCCAATTAAAAATTATTTTGCATATCATATTTGAAACATTATTTGGTTGAAAAATCTCATTTTTGTTGGCAAAAAAAATATATTAATTTGTTTGGACTAAATTACAGTTGTGTTTATCTTAAAAATGATATGTTACTATCAATATTCACACAGTGTTGCCAAACTGAATTTTGTTATTTTGAGTGGAAATTTTCCCAGCGATCTCCGAGGGTACAATACAAATCATTTTTAAATTTTAATCATATTATGAATCATATCATAAATTAATCAAATAACAGTACCGTTTCATATTTAACTTCAAATATCTTGAAAACTAATGACTTTATCGTTACCAATGAAGAGTATATTATTTACGTAGAAAGTATTGGAGAATATAAAAATGGCACTAAAATAGTAATTCCTCCAGTGGCTTAGAATTTGAGAATCGTCAACCATTCACTATAGAAACGTTTGTTTATCATAATTTAGTAGGGTGTCTAGTAGTCGCACTTTCTGCCAAGTATGAAAAAAATACGTCGAATAGTTTTAAAATGCTGAGCAAAACTAGTTTTTAAATTTTTAGATAAAACACCCTGTAACTCAGTAAGGAACCACATTTTATTTAATAGTTTTAGGTTAAATATTCGTATTTTGTGCTAAGGTTTCTCCAGTTACTATATGGACAATGGCACATGAAACACCCTGTATGCAGGCCTTAATTCGAGCTCTAATACCTACTGCTAACAAGTAGATCAATCATTTCCTGTGGCAGATTCTCCCATTCTTCTATACAGGCAATTGTAAGTTCATGATAGGTTCTAGGAGGATTCCTTCGGGCAAAACAGTTCTGGAGAATACATCCCATACAGGCTCAATGGGGTTCATGTCTGGAGAAATCGCAGGCCACCTCAACGGCGAATGCAATTCTATCTCAAGATAGTCATTAACCGCTTGGGTTCTAAGTGGGCGGGCGTTATCATCCATAACTACAAAAATTTTACCCACTGATACATAATGAAGAGAGAAGATAGTTAGATTTATTAAATACTAGGATGGCTGGGATACACAGAGAGAAGGAAAAACAACCTACTGATTAAGAAGATCACTATATAGAAGCCAGAAACTGGAAGACCGAGGGGAAGACACAGAGAGAGATGGAAGACCAGGTAATGAGACACATCAAAATTCTGAAAGTTAGAAACTGGAGGAAACTATGCACACATCGAAATGAGTGGAAGAAAATTGTAACGTAAGCCAAGTCATACAACAAACTTTGACAATACAGAAGAAGAATGTGGAGTGATTCACCGCAATAAGCGAATCACAGAGATCTAAGTAAGAGCGTCAAACATTCCATCCGGAATGATAAAAGCCTTGATGATGAATAATAATAATATCGTATGGCATTTTTGTCGGGGAGATCTTTTCGGATTTTTCCGGCGATAACTTAGTCTAGTCGCAACATAGGGGGTCCCGTGGGCACTTTTAGGTCGCCGCGATTTGATGGTGGTATTATAGGTTTTTTGGGTCGCTGAATCCAATGGAAGTGGTCTGCAAGGTCAAATGTGGTGCGTTTAATTGTTATTAACAAATTATGGTAAAATTAGGAGTTTTTCAGGAATTATTAAAAGCCCTGTAAATAAATTGATAGTGTAAGGTCTTCTCTGGTATATTTTTGGTCGCTGAATCGAATGCGACTAGTCGCGATTACTCAAAATGTGTTCTTATTTTGTTAAAAACAAAATAATTGTTTATTCGCCGAAAAGCTCGAAATGCGCTATTTACAGCAAGTTTGTAGTCTTTTTCATAGTATTTTTATACGCTAAATCGATTGTCACTAGTCGTGATAGCTTAAACCATGTTCAGACTTTGTTATTAATAAATTATTGCAAAAATAACGGTTTATAGTACGTTTACTCACGGTTTTTGCTCTAAATTAAAAAAAAAAACCTTGAAATGACATGAAATTTGGCATGCACGTAGCTAACATGTAAAACAAGACAAGTGATATTGTACCGATGTGTGCTTTTACCCTGTGGGTGAGATTCACCCCGTTTCGGGGTGAAAAAAGAGACCTTTAAAATAAGTCCAGAATTGGATAAACTGATTAATTCGAAGCAACTTTTGTTTTTGTACAGTTTTTTCACTAAGTCAATACTTTTCGAGGTATTTGCGAGTGAATATGTTCATTTTTCAACAATAAAACCAAATAACTCGAAAAGTATTGACTTAGTGAAAAAACTGTATAGAACAAAAGTTGCTTAGAATTAATCAGTTTATCTACTTCTAGACTTATTTTAAAGGTTTCTTTTTTCAACCCCCAAAAAGGGGTGAAACTCACCCCCCAGTGTAAAACTAGACATCGGCACAATAGCACTTGTTTTGTTTGACATGTTAGCTACGTGTATGCCAAATTTCATGTCAATCCAAGTGGTTTTTTAGCATTTAGAACAAAAACCGTGAGTGAACGTACTATAAACCGTTATTTTTGCAATAATTTATTAATAACAAACTCGGAACGTGGTTTAAGCTATCACGACTATAGTTTATTTTTTAACCAGGAGTAAACTAAAAAGACAGATTCACACCCAAGAAAGTCACTAGAATAATAACCAAATACATCTTCTTTTTTGGTTGATCTAGTCGGCCCTCAACGGTAATCCATAAATATTATATTAAATTAATACGTCGCTATAGAGTTCCAAAAACAACTGCTTTTTGCAGACTGAAAATCTAAAAATTAAAGGAATAACACAGAAAACACAAAAATCGCCGATATAACTTAATTAACCTATGAAATGTCACTAGTGTCAAAATTTGATAAATGTCATTAGTGTCAAAATTTTATAACAGTGGAGTAAACTTGCCTGCGGTTGGACCAATTACAAACGAGCAATACAGCGCGGTAAATTTGAATCACTCCTCTTGGTTAAAAAACAAATCATAGTGACAATCGATTTAGCGTATAAAAATACTATGAAAAAGACTACAAACTTGCTGTAAATAGCGCATTTCGAGCTTTCCGGCGAATTTGTTTACAGGGCTTCTAATAATTCCTGAAAAACACCTAACTTTACCATAATTTGTTAATAACAATTAAACGTACCACATTTGGGCTTCACGGCAACTTCCATTGGATTCAACGACCCAAAAAACCTATAATTCCACCATCAAACCGCGGCGACCTAAAAGTGCCCACGGCACCCCCTATATTGCGACTAGACTAACTGCATCTTTAACCCTCTTTCAGGTAGTTAGTGTCGATGCACACTAGCACACTAGTCCAGGAGTGTAGTAGTGTCAAGCTCCCGTTGCAATATCTTGACTGATTTTCCGTGTTTACTATCCGAAAGAAAGATGGATTGTACATTTTAATTTATTGTCTAACTTAACACCTTTAAAGTTGACCCAGGTCCGGTTGCTTACTACATTTACAAAACTATGTCAGCGATACAAACTAATAAATGATTTTAGGCAAAACGCTTTCAAATAAGTTGAAGAATGCCTGAACATTTTCTTCAGTAAAATCCTTTACCCTTGCTGCTAAAATTCCCTATGGGTTTCGAAAGATAGTTGCGGATGCCTCAACATAAATTATTTAAGCCATTTCTTTCCTTCTAAAGCACTTACCATAGAAAATTAATATTTAAGTCCATTGCGCATGGCTAGAGACTAGACCCAGAAGGCTGATCTCATTATGTTTGACGCATGAATTACAATTCATGCGTCAGACATGAGGTCAATACATGACACAATATTAGGCAGGTAAATGTTTTATATTTTTTCTATTGCTTCAGAAACATAAAAATGACTTCCAAACGTACCGTCCTTAGTAGACCCAGAACCAAATTATATGATGCCAACTACAATATTGGAGAAAGTTACTACAAGGGTGCCTTAGACAGACTAGACAGGAAATATTCAGGCAGATCACTGTCTCCACCACGTCAGCCATCACCAGTTGCAGGTAAATCATAACATTATAACATTACATAACATTATACTCTTCTTCTTCACGTGCTACATCAGAATTATCTGACGTTGACGATTACCATTGCGAAGGTCTCGATCTTCTGCAATATGGAATAATTGTCCTGCATTTGATATCTCCGAGTCCATTCACGAATGTTTTTAACCAAGAAACTTGTTTTCTTCCTACACCTCTACAGCCCTCTATTTTGCCTTAAACGATCAGTTGTAATATGTTATATTGATTTCTTCTCAATATATTATGTCCCAGATAATACATTTTTCGGTGTTTAACAGTCTTTAGCAGTTCTCTATCTTTGTTGACCCTCCAGTGGCGTAACAAAATCTGTCGGCGCCCCCCCCCCCCCGCAGAATTGGAAAAGTCACAAAAACTTATATGTGTTATAGCACAGTAAATGAACGTAGAATACGGCGATATCGTGTAATTTTCAGTAGTAATTGCACAAGAGCTCTGAAATTCTATATTAATTTCAGAGGTCGAGTGCAATTTGTTGCGATTATTTCATGAATAAAACTGTTCAAAACCAAAATTTTATTGTAATTTATTTATGTAAGTACCATTAAACACACAGTTTTTATAAATATTTGACGATTGAAAGTCATCACTTTTATAATTTTTAAAACATTAATTGTCATTAATGTCACTGAATGTATTTTTTCGTAGCAACGAAGAGCATCTGACGTAATATACTTAACGACGGGAGATTATCAAAAATTATCGATTTAATTCAGATTTCTGTAGCTTTCTATTGGTCAGAATCTCCTATGAATGAAATAATCAATGTCACCACCGAAGTGGTTCAGTCAATACTACTTTTCGAGTTATTTACTAGTGAAAATGTTTAACATTGTTCAAGAAAAAACCACCTTTTCAGGCGGGTTTTCGCATATAACTCAAAAAGTACCTATTCGTAAGTAAGTAGCAAAAATGTAGCTTGTACGAAAATGAAATCTATCGACCAAGTAAATGCAAATTTGTAGCTCATGAAGAATTGTTCTTATTTGTCAAATTTCAAATCGAATATTTCAACATGAAATAGCCAAAAAATGAAGCACTTTTCGGGGAAAACTCATTAAAAATTTTTAGTGTTTAAAATAAGTTTTAGGTATTTTTACTTTTTATAAAAATTTCTAAGCGAGTTAGGTACGCTCAAAATACACTTAAAATCTTTTTTGATAAACAAAAATTGTGAAAATCTCCCCCTATTTAGCACCTCAAATGAAACTAATCATTACCGCTTTAAAAATTACTTAACTTTTTTTTAATGACCTTTAAGTTTCACCGATTCAAAGTGCTTATTTTTGAATGGGTTTTATTTGAAAGGGCTCTAACGAATCACTAATTACGAATGTATGCAAATTGTGAACAGCCATATTTTAAACAATTTTTGTTTTCCAGGAAAACAAAATAAAACTAAAATATTTATAAAAGAGCAAAACCTACATTTCTTTACTGTTTGATATTTTTCGTATCATTAATACAGGCCGGATCCAAGACCGATTTTCGGGGGGTGAGGGGGCATGAACTTTTTTTATGATATATGCATAGCTTAGGTTACCTCACACTTTACCTCGTTCAGCACAATCTTCACTACCGTTCGGCACAAAGATAAAAACATTTTTCTCATAGGAAGAGAGATATGTGTTTAAAACAAAATCATTTGAACTGTAAATTTTAAATTTATATTATTGTAAATTCTCGAGGGGGGGGGCTCTCTAAGCCCCCTCGAACTTTGAGCGTAACTTGCTTAGTTTTGATGCTAGAAGCTTGCTATAAAATGCGATAAAAATACTATAACAAATAGAAATGAAGCTCATTTTTAAACATTAAAAAAAGTTTCAATGAGTTTTTCCCGAAAAATGATTCGTTTGTTGGTTATTTCACGTTGAAATATTCGATTTGAAATTGAACGAATATTTGCATGAGCTAACTTTTACTGTGTCGATAGACTTCATGAATAGGTGCACCATTTTTTTTTGTTTTTTATAAGCTACATTTTTGCTAAAAATATTTTTTCGATAATTTTTCGATAATATTTAATTCGATAAAATACTTTTTTGAGTTATTTGCGAAAAATCGCCTGAACACGTGGTTTTTTGTTGAAAAATAAACATTTGCACGCGCAAGTCACTTGAAAAGAATTGACTTAGATAAAGAAGCTCTATAGAACAAAAGCTGCTTATAATTAGCCAATTTATCCAATTTCCGGACATATTTTAAACGTATATTTTTCACCCCAGAGAAGGGGTGACTTTCATCCCCAAGTAAAAGCAACCAACCGCACAACTCCAACTTTTTGAAGTGGAGGATAAGTAGAATCTAAATTCAAATTGCCTGGCAAATACGTCGTGACGCTGATAATTACACTCCAAAACAGTCATTTACTGGGCTGTTAGTGTATTCATGCACTGTTTAGGACAACTTACATTTTTCATCTTTATTGGTATAGAATAAAATAGAAAGAACATTAATAAACGACTACATTATTACATAGTATTATGCTATGAGATGAACAATTTTCTTCGTGCACTACTATCAGCGAATATATCTACAATTTTATTAATACATACAATACATACATACGATACATTGTATCTATCTGATGGGCAACTTCATTTTTAATACTGTAATTGATTCATTATACATTTTCAATAATATAGCAATAACACATTTTTACATATATTTATTAGACGACAAGATGGGGCCGCTGACATATTGGGGGCCGCCGCAAGCTTCATGCTGCGGGGGCCTCTGTTACACCCCTGTTAGTACTTCTTCAATAGTTTTTCTTACTGTCCAAGGTATCTTCAGCATCTCTCTATGAAATCCACACTTCCAA
The DNA here is from genome assembly GCF_917563875.1 of Diabrotica virgifera virgifera. Lineage (NCBI taxonomy): Eukaryota > Metazoa > Arthropoda > Insecta > Coleoptera > Chrysomelidae > Diabrotica > Diabrotica virgifera. Next base: position 254,379,853 of record NC_065444.1, read on the forward strand.
TGCTTCAATTCTTTGTCTTAGTTCTAAACTGAGATGATTATTGCAAAGCAATGACTTCATTTTCTAAAAGTACTTTTAAGTCATTGCTATTTTACGTTTTATTTCTATGTCTGGATCTAGTTGGTCCGTTATCACAGTTGCCAAATATGTCATTTTGTGAACTTTCTCAACTTGGACTCTATTTAATTGAAGCTCTGCATCTGCATGTGAGTCACGACTAAAAACTAAAAATTTGGTTTTGTTTGAGTTTATTTTAATGCCCATTTCCTCTCCTACCTCGTGAATACGGGGACTTGGAGACCTTCTGACAGAATTACTGATATCTAATACCTACTACAGATATTATATAAACGTGCTATAGACAACAAACCTTCCATTTTTTCTTGTCTCTTGATGAATTTCTTTCCGAATTCTTTTAACGATTTTCCTCTTTTCTTCTCGTGTATATCTTGGCTGTGATCTTGATAATCATCTTTGCTCCCCGCGTGGAAAAGATTTGATGTAGTTCCTCCTATTGTACTTGTACACCAACTTGTACACTATTTTTTCCATTCCTTCCATTTTTTCTTGTCTCTTGATGAATTTTTATTTCTTTTAACGATTTTCCTCTTTTCTTCTCGTGTATATCTTGTCTGTGATGTTGTATATTTTGTCTGTTCAGTTTACCTTTGCCTCCTACATACAGTGATATTATTTTTCTTTTACGGATTCGTACATTAGTTTATTTTTGTTATAGAATCCATTGCCGAACGCCATGCCAGAATCTTCGCTGACGAAGACCTAGAATATTCAAGGAGAAGAGCCGAAAAACACATCAGAGAAGAAAATGCGTTCGATGCAAGGACTGCCCGTTTCAATAGAGCCAGCGCCCTTCTGGCAGATTCTATGGACAATGACATCAGCGATGAGGTGCGCCGATATTTTGCGTAAATTTACGGATATTTTACTTGAAAATACAGCATGTTTAGTTTTAAATTAGATATATGGCCTATAAATGGCAACACAGTGCACCGTCGAAGTTGTCACTTCCCTCTCGCCGATTCTAACTCCGTCGCTCCGTCCTCCGCCGTCATTCGGCGATTAAACAACGATAGTGGACTAAGCGATGTTGCTGACTTTAGCACTTCCTTCAATCGCCTTTATCTAATCGAAAACTGAACGTACTGTATATGGAATTTACATAAGTTGCACAATCACTACAGAGAAGTTACAAATTTAACAGTACATTCCAAATTCAATCATTATAAAAAAAATTACGGAAAAAATATAAGTTTGACTAAAAATAAAGCATTTTAATATAAAATACATGCATTTTGTATATAAACATGTAAAAAAGTAAAGTATAACTTATGTAAATATCATCAACGTTTCTGAAAATGAACTTTTTATTTTAAATCTTCAAGACAGTAACATCATAAACTCCTGATTTTTAGTATTGCTGCTAAGTTAGTGTGTGTTATACTGCCTTACCTATATAAGATTTTCTCAATTGGTCCTTTCACTATTAATGATTGTATTATGCTTGCATTACCCCAGATAAAGTTTATTACTAGTTTCTGCCGTTGTATGCTGATGATCTTCTGTGAAGAACAAGCTCTGTCAAGAACTTCAGAAAAAAAAAGAAGAACAATGCAATCCAAAATAGTATTCTCTGAAGAGGCTTTATAAAGTCATAGCCCCAGAATCTGCTTTCCTTTTTTTTCTTACCCGTCCCTCATCTTCGCTTTCTAACCGCCACAGAAGAACAAGCCCATCTAACAATTCACACAGTCAACCTAAACAGCAGGGCCGTAACTACCATTGGGGCAATTCGGGGCAGTGCCCCTGGGCCCCCGATCAAGGGGGCCCCGTGCATAGATTTTAACAAGGAAAATAAAAATATGTATTGTAAAAGCCGATCCCAACGAAATATTTTCAAATGACACAATTTTAAAAAGACCGCAACATAGTTTTAATTTTTCACTGGGGAAATTAGTCTTTTAGACTAAAATGCAATTGGAACAGAACAGGGCCCCTGAGGCCTGAGCTAAGCTGCGACCCCCCGAGACCTTAACATAAAAATTTAAATTATTACTTAAGAAATTAGTTATTTCGGCGTAATAAAACCTAAAATGCCATTGGAAGAGGGGGGCCCGAGCTAAGCTGGGGCCCCCGAGACCTTTCGTAAACATATAAATTGTGACTGAGGAAATTAGTTATTTTGGCGAAATAAAAACTAAAATGCAACCGGAATAGGGACAATAGGTCCCACCAACTTTGTCTTAATCAATTTACCCCAGACCACATCTTGGTACATGAAAGGAACCAAATATTGAAAAGTAAGGTATACATAAGATAAAATGAGCACATTAGGATCAGTCCCACCAGTACACTGACCAGCTTCACTGAGTGTGCTTGGCTTATACGGCAGTAGCTTAAGGCACCCTAAGGTGCTTTAAAATCAAAGTGAACACAAACGAACGAACGAATTCGTAGGTGTTTGCTTGATTATTCGTTCGGTACAAAGTAAGACTATTTACATTGTAGCGAACGAACGCATTCGTTGATAATCCGTCCGCAATGTCAGATACAGATGAAGCTGTAATTATTAGCGCTGCTAATTTTATAGTTATTGCAGGACATGCTGAAAAAAAAAAAGAAAGAAGAGAGTGTGCTTTCAAGGGGTTAAATATCAAACATTTTTCCGGACCCCCCTTGCGCGGGGGTAAATTCCCCAGGCCTCCCGGTAGGGGGCCCCCTGCTAAACAGACAAAGAAGAAAGAAAAATTGCAACCCAGGATACCATTTCCTGAAGATACTCTAAGAAGTCTAGCACAAAAATCTACCTCATCTAAATCATCTTCATCCTAATTCTACAGAAAATTAACCCAGTCAGGCTAGCTCTGCGTAGATACAATCTGCTGGTGCTACAAGATTTTTCTTTAGTAAAACTGTTATTAGGAAAATGAATTTCGTTAGAGCCTAAAGGCTTTTTAGACACTCCCTCACCACTAATCAGTTGATAAAAAAATCAGTGACATTAGTGACATGCAGCTGGTCTTCACACAATATTCATACTGGAGATTGTAGATTCATTGGAGATTCATATTGGAGATTCATCGGTTCATCTAGTTGGTGACCGTCCTCGACTTCTTTTATAGTTTATGGGCCTCCATTCCATGATTGGTCTTGTCCTCCGTCCATCTTGTGTTCTAGCTAAGTGTCCTATCCAGTTTTACTTAAGTGTCGTGATTCTTTCCATGATGCCTTGAACGCCTGATCTTTGCCTGATTTGTTCTCGAAGGATCACGCCCAGGATTGCACGTTCCATGGCTCTTCAAAAAGTATCTGCTTCATAAGTTCATAGGGAGAAAACACATTGGTATGTAAACCATATCAGACCCATTGTTTTGTATTTCATGTGTTTGATTGTCTGCTTATTATATAAGTGTATGTTAATATCTCTTAATACTTCGCTATTATTGGTACCTACCTACTTCAAACATTGCAAAAACTGATTGATCCAATTATTAAAAAAAAACAATAATAAAAACTCTAAAAAGTCAAAAATAAACCATAACATCACAGCATTCAAAACGATTGTTATTTTTAGATACATCAAAATGCGTTTATTACCAAACTTATTAATCCTATAGTATAAAACACCATTAAAACTACAAAAGTTTTAGTTTTTCATTTTCAGAAACGTGAAATTCTCTGTTTTCTGTTAGTGTTATATTTAAAAATAGGTTTTGAGAACATAAATTCATTGCCCACACATATCGGTTGATTCTGTGCATGACTACACTTTTTTTATTATTAAATAACTTTTTCACGAGCTTATATGTTGTTGTATAACGTTCTTTCATTTTATTTGTGTTTAATTATTATTCGCCTTCAGACTATATTTAAGATCAATCTACTACACGTGGCCACAGTTAAAAAGTTTAAAATTTGTGTCTCTGTTTTTGTTGTAAAAAATGTCAAAAATAGGAGCCTAAAAATAAACTCAAATATTATCTTAACTTTCTTTGGGGTTGCAGTTTAAGGCAAAAGTACTTTCCTAACCTTAGGTGAACCAAAGTCATTGCGACAAAATGAGTGTGTGGCAATAAAAACATTCTACTACTACTGATATTCATCCAAAGATCCATCCTTTCTTCACTTGCTGTAGTGGCACTGTGAGTCCTACAGGGAATTTTAAGCCTACAAGTATGTACTCTTCTTCTTTAGCAGCATCTTAGTAGGCCTCCCCTTGTGTTTTCCATATTTGTCTGTCTTGAGCTATTTGGTGCCAGTTTCACAGGTATGTACTAAGTCACTTCAAAATAAAATGGGTGGTTTCCGTGTGGATAATCAATAAACTGGCTCGTCCATTAATTCTTCCTTCCGCACGAGCCTCTTTCTATCGTCAAGCAGGCTTGAAACTTTTTATTTAACATTGCATTTTTCAAATGCCCCGGTTTTTGACAATTGGAACATTTTTTGAAAACTTTCTCAAGATTCCTTCATTTAAAACTCTATCTACCTTCCTATTAAAAATAACTGTAGTATTATATACCCATTATAATTTCTGTACGATAACTCTCAAACAACTAACTCCCAAATTGTTGTACCTCAGCATATGAGGCACAACAATTAAGTATACAACAAATAATAAATATTTTGATAATATTTTTTAAAATTATAATACAGCGACAAAAATTTTAAATACCCACACTTACACCGACACTTTATGATTTTTGTATGTTTTATTTATATGATCATTTATTTGTTGCTTTGTCATCACATCATCAACGATATTATAATTGAGGACATTAAATCGTTGTCACTAAAAGCGAAAAAAGACTTTTTATTCATCTAACCCCCTGTGTTTCATGAGGACTTAAGATTTGGCTACATCAAGCAATTTAAAAAGTATATACCAAGTGGTGAATCGTGAAACGGGCCATAGGAAACTCGATTGGAAATTCTAAACAATTGAATTCCTGTATCCCTAATTATTATTTTACATCAAAAGTCATGACAGACTATTTGTAGAGGACTAAAATCTGTATTGAAAACAAATGTTAAGTTATTCTCCAAATATACATTTGACAGAGTATAGTTGTAAAAGTTAGGCCATACGTAGTGCAGAATGTTCATAAGCGGTTGCGTTCGGTCACAATGAAGTTAGATAATAACAATAAGATAATATCAGATAATAACAACAATAACAATTTTAAATATCTAACTTTATTGTAACCGAACGCAACCTGTACACATCCTGCCCTATGTGTAGCCTAACTTTTACAACAATACACTGTATTATAGTTTTACAAAATTTTGGAATGTGTTTAATTCGTAGAACAACTGAACTTTAACATTTGTTTTCAATGCATATTTCAGTCCTCTATAAATAGTTTCTCATGACTATTGATTTAAAATAGTATCAGAAATTCAACAGTTAAAAGTTTCCCATTGAGTCTTCTATGGCCCGTTGACGATTTAACACCCGGTATATTGTGAGGCATTTATTTGTGTTGTTTATTAAAAAAATATACCTATGTAAAAGCCAATAAATAAGTTTTAAAAAATTACTATATTGATCTAGTCCCAAAAAGGAATATGCAGCTATTACACCTAACTACGGCTATAACTTTCAAATTTTAAATGTTAATACTTTCAAAATAATGGGCTATGTCGAAGATGATTCTCCCTCAAAACCTCTTGTGCAATAAACGTCAGCTAGGGAGAACCAAAATCACGGATCTTTTTTTTCGACTGCTGCCAAGCAGAGGTTATAGTAATATTATTTATAACGAAGTATTCTCGTCCTCTGTGTCTTTTCTATTGTAAGTATAAAATCAACGCCTAAATAAACTATAAGGTGATTAGCAGTTTCTTTTGTCTAAATAAACCTTTGTATTTCTCATTCTAAATACTATTATATGATCATGTCTTTTTCTCTAATCATCTGTGCTAAACAAGGCTTTAAGTGTATGATTACAGGGTGTCCAGAAACTCTACCGACAAACGAAGACAGGAGATTCCTCAGATAATTTTAAGACATTTTAACCCAATTCACCTAGTCCGAAAATGCTTCCTAAGGGAGCTAGAGCTCTTTGAAGATGGCGCCATGTAATTAGTTTTTCTTAAATACCTCTAGAACGCTTCTATTGAGAAAAATGAAAATTTGTATACATATTTACTTTCCAGAAATGAATCGTTTCCATCTATTGCAAATTTCTAGTACCGGTCATAGGCGTTCGTTTTGGGTAGGGCAACGGTTATTTTATCGCATAACTTTTTTGTCTTCAACTTTTAAGCATTTTTGATACTGGATTATTAAATTGTGAGGTATTCTAGTACTAAAAGGTGCTCTTACTTTAAGTCGGTAGGACACACCGTTTTCTAGAAAAATCGATTTGAAAGTTTTTAGTTTTGGGAATTTGAAAAAAAAAATTGAAAAAAATTAAAAAAAAAGGATGTATTTTACCAACTTAAAGCAAGAGTAACTTTTCGTACTCGAATATATCATAATTGAATAATCTAGTGTCAAAAATATTTAAAAATTAAAGACAATAAAGTTATGCTATAAAATAACTGTTGACCTACCCAAAACGAACGCCTATGACCGGTACTAGAAATTCGCCATTAATGAAATCGATTAATCTCTGGAATGTAAATAAATGTACCAGTTTTCATTTTTCTAAATAGTTTTTTTTAAACTTTTTTTTTTAATTCAAAGAACGAAAAATTTCCAAATCGATTTTTCTAGAAAACGGTGTATCCTATCGACTTAAAGTAGGAGTCCCTTTTAGTACTAGAATACCTCACAATTTAATAATTCAGAGTCAAAAATGCTTAAAAATTAAAGACAAAAAAGTTAGGCGATAAAATAACCGTTGCCCTGCCCAAAACGGACGCCTATGACCGGTACTAGAAATTCGCAATGGATGGAATCGATTCATTTATGGAAATTAAATACGCATTCCAATTTTAGTTTTTCTAAATAGAAGCGTTCTGGAGGTATTTAAGAAAAACTAATTACATGACGCCATCTTCAAAGAGCTCTAGCTCACTTAGGAAGCATTTTCGGACTAGGTGAATTGGGTTAAAATGTGAATGTAAAAGGTGAATCTCCTGTCTTCGTTTGTCGGTAGAGTTTCTGGACACCCTGTATAAGTATTTATAAAAATAGAAATTTACATTTTGAGTTCAACCTACGTTCATTCTAAAGTAAAAGTTAAATACGAATAGGTTTGACAACTTTACTATTTAGACTGACACACTTCTACTAACTTTTTATATCTTACAATTTGTAGTAGGCATTTGCTGTTTTATGTTATTCTTAACGTTGCCGATATGGGTTCAATTGGATGCGATACAAGATGTTATTGAGATAATCGCAAAACACTGTATCAATAATATTTATTAATTCAGGCTATTTTCGTTTTAAATTGTTTGGAACTAAAGGTATATATTCTTCTGTATCAGCTGCCACAGAGTCTGGTTCGAAGAATCAAAAAAAGTTAAGAGTAAAGTAACTTAGTAAGTTTACACCGGGTGTCTGGACAAACTGGTATTGAAGGAAACGAAAAAGCGGACTTACTTACCAGGAAGGGCCAAAAGAAACATTGATAGGCCCAGGACCTTTTCCGTTCCCATCCCACAGGCAAAAGAACGATATCGGACTGTGTGGAATGGACAAAACGGTACGAAAAAGTGGATCTTAAACATTTGAAGACTTTTATAGATGATGAACTTTCGAAGAAGAAATCCAAAGATCTATTAAATATGAATAGGGATGATCTCCAAATAAATGAAGAAAATTGGACAGTGTGAAAAGCAGATTTTGTAAGCCTGAAGATGAGAGGGCGAAACAGTTTCTGAGCAACTGCCCAGGATTAGATAGGATCAGGCTCAATATATTCAAGTATTATTACCTCAAGCCATACGACTTCGTCGAAAAGTCTTAATAGACTTTAAAAAGGCCGAGTTGCAAGAACAACTTTAACTTAGGGATGAGTCTATGAGTGAATGATGCTAAGTGCCCATTCATATTGAAAACCTTACCTAAACTAACCCAGTAGGACAAAGAGGATTATATGAGTTACTACATACATTAACTAAGTTTGAAAGCATAACAAGGTTAGCTTTTAAAGATCTTCATATATTTTTCAGCCGTTTCATTTTACTTACCAAAAACAAAAAACCAAAAAACTGACGAGAAAAACAGCATGGGTTGGAGCAGTACAAAAATGAAGATCTGTGCTGGTTTTCCTTAGCTTTCTGTACTATTTCTATATTTGAACTTCAATTTTGGGTAATTACGCTACTTTTGCTTTATTTGTGGTTTAACTGTTTTACATGAAAAAAGGTTAGTATGCTTAAATTTTCTATTATACATAGTTAGTTGAGTAATTTATTTGTAAAATATATAAACTAAATTTTTTAAGAGAATGCAACAATGTGGCAATCTGCTACAGGAGAATAAAGTCACTTTGTTTTTACTGTTACTTTTATTTGCACTTATTTCTATTCCATCATTATTTGCTTCAGCGTATTTCTTGGCTATTATTTCAATCGGTATGATTTTATCGTTTTCTATTATTTTATTATGCCAATTTTATTTTCTGTTTCTTTCGTTATTTTTATTTCTTCTTTTATTATTGCTACCAGCAGATAATGGTCGCTGTTTATTTCGAGTCCGCGTCTATCCATTTTTTTAGTTGGGCCTTTTTTCCTCATTTTCCACTACCACTATAACCAAAATGAATTATAATCCGGCACCTCTTACATCCTCGTATCGGGTGTCCCAATAAGAATGGCTCTCGGCCATACCTCAGGAACCGTTTATAGTACAGCTTTGAGAAAAAAGTATTTATAACAAAAGTTGCCTCGGGAAGAGCCTGGAAATTATTTTCATAATTGTAGGTCCACCGCTAGAGGGCGTAATTGAATATCAAAAATTAAAAAATCAAAACTACAGAATTTACCTAATGAAAGGGCACTAAAAAACAAATCATCATATTCTTCATAAAATTCTGCGCATATTTGATTTCACAAGTTTAAGTCTAACTTTGCAAATAAGAGGTGGGGGTGAGTGGGAACCTTCTTATGAAAAAATGGCTGTAAGTCCGATTCTGCTAAATCGAATTTTGCATACTTGGTCTTGTTAAAAACAGCTCTTTTTTGCCAATGTAAGAGTCTTATTTGCGAAATAGCCTAATAAGTAATATGCCAGCTAGTAGGCGTTATTTAATTATTTTCGGAAATCTAGTTTTCTTTGGAGAATATTAAATATAAGTATGCATTTTTAATCCTGTATTACAAAATTAGACCAAATTAACAACATAATACCGAAAACCGCATGTCGTCGATACCTTTTTTCTATCTCGAAAAACGTGTAAATTTTAAACAACTGTTAATGTCACCGGTAAACGAAGTTAAGGAAACGATGTGCGCTATGGAAAAAACAAAGGAACATTTTCCAGATATAAACGTATATAATTAATTAAAACAACAATAAGACAAACAACACTATAAAATATAACAAAGAAATAAAAGCAACTAAATACTTACTTAGTGACGACCTAAATGTTCAAATGGTTGCCCATCATTTTCGATGCAAGCATTTACTCTTTCAAGAGTAGATTAAACAGCAGTCTCAATTTCTGCTGTCGCAATGCTTTGAATGGCGTTTCGTATTCTCTAGATTCTAGATAATGTTTTCTCGAGTAGCGGCCTAGCGGCCAAAACAAAGTCTTTAATCTGTCGCCATAAATAAAAGTCTAAAACAGTTAAATCTGTTGCTATCCAATCTACTCTTGAAAGAGTAAATGATGGGCAACAATTTGAACATTTAGGCGGTCACTAAGACTAAGTAAGTAGTTGCTTTTATTTCTTTGTTATATTTTATAGTGTTGTTTGTCTTATTGTTGTTTTAATTAATTATATACGTTTACATCTGGAAAATGTTTTTTCCATAGCACACTACTTTTCCTTAACCTCGTTTACCGGTGACAGTAAGTTATGTTAAAATTTACACATTTCTTAAGATATCTCAAGATAGAAAAAAGGTATCAACATGCGGTTTTCGGCATTATGTTGCTAATTTGTCTAATTTTGTAATACAGGATTAAAAATGCATACTTGTATTTAATATTTTCCAAAGAAAACTAAATTTCTGAAAATAATTAAATAACGTCTCCTAGCTTACATATTACTTATTAGGCTATTTCGAAAATAAGACACTTACATTGACGAAAAAGAGGTGTTTTCAATAAGACCAAGTATGCAAAATTCGATTTAGCAGAACGGGACTTACAGCCATTTTTTCATAAGCAGGTTCCCACTCACCCTCACCTCTTACATGTTTGCAAAGGTAGACGATGATTGCATTTGGACTGCAAGATTGCAAGATTTGGATTGCAAGAATACGATGATTGGATTTCCAGTGCCCTTTCATTAGGTAAATTCTGTAAAATTTTGATTTTTAATTTTTGATATTCAATTACGCCCTCTAGTGGTGGACCTACAATTATGAAAATAATTTCCAGGCTTTTCCCGAGGCAACTTTTGTTATAAATATTTCTCTCAAGGCTGTACTATAAACGGTTCCTGAGATATGGCCGAGAGCCATTCTTATTGGGGGACACCCAGTACATGACAGAGTCCCTACTGTAAGGACTGACAGATTATTATCAAACTTAGATAATGATTCCTTATGTTTACTGAACCATCCATTGAATGTATTAAATATATCGACAGAAAAAGAAATGGTCTTGCTTATTAATCCAAATAATTTCTTTTTAGACCGCCACATCAATCAGACGTCTAAGAGCTAACAAAAAAGTATCTATCATAGACGACGCTGATCTAGAAAACACCTCAAACAACCTCAAATCGATGCGCTTACTCGACAGATCAGACAAGATCCTCGATTCAGTCGGCATAAACGACTCGTTACCAAGAAAGATGGCCGAAAAAGATGTAGCCCAACGACGCAGCGCTTTAAAAATGAGTTACAGACCAGAGGAAGACAGCTTGACCAAATGGACGCCATTGGAGAATAACATTACTTCCTACAGAGCCAGAAGGGAGGAAGTTACAGCGTCTATCGAGTCTGACAGTGGAGCTTCCCGTAGAGCAAAACTCTCAAAGGACAGACTTAACGATTTGGAAGAAGAAATGGTAGCCATGCAAGAGAAACAAGCTGCCAGAGAAGCCAGAGTTGCTAGACTAAGGAAGTTAGTAGCTGAAACAGAACAGGACTCAGCTAGTTTCGAATTATCTCAAGCTAAAGCTGAACGGGCAGAATCCAGGAAAGAACGACTGGCAGTTGAATATTGAACAGGTTCAGAACGACAAGTTACGGTTAGTTAGAAGGAACGGCGTTATTTTAATTTGTACATTTAAAACAAAGAATAGTTTTATAGGTAGTGTAGATATTTTTATTCCCTAAGCATTTTTCTTCAGTTTTCAGTAAAAATGTCATTTCAATTAATTTCTTCATTTCTCATTATGATGTTACTATTGAAGAGTTAATTCCACTTCTGAAATATTAGAATTTACAATTATGACCAAACTTTTTTAACGTTGTGTTAAATATCAAACTTGACATTCTAATGGTAGACATTGACAGAATGGAGACAAGACCTGACACATCTAAAACGAGACGACTACTAGAAACAACAGAGATGAAAATACTCCGACGAATATCAGGGAAAAGTCTGTGGGATAGGGAGAGAAGCGAAAACATAAAAAGATCATGCAATGTAGAAGACATAAATGGATGGGTGACAAAACGGAAACAGGAGTGGAACGAACACATTAGTAGAATGGCAGAGGATAGGATAGTACGAATAGCACGAGATAAGTCACTGAATGGACGAAGAAGTATTGGCAGACCAAGAAAAAGATGGTGCGATAACTTAAACAATTTAGGAGGCTAATATTGTAGAAGAAACAGGCTTTAAAGCCTATATACAAGCAGGAAGAAGAAGAAGAAGACATTATAATGGTATGAGAACAAATGCCAATGTTGCACTTAAGTAATTAATTCAAAATGTTCACATTAGGCCTAGTTTGTTTACTAGAAATATCTCAGTGCGTGATATCAACTGGAGCCAAATAGAAAAAAGTTAAAATGCAAATTTGTATAGTATTTTTACTACAAAAGCGATATTACGTAGGTCAAAATTTTTGACTTAAGAGAACTGTCTAAACATTATAATGTGACTTTTCATTATTGCCATGTTTATAATAATAAACATGGCAATAATGAAAAGTCACATTCTAATGTTTTGACAGTTCTCTTACGTCAAAAATTTTGACCTACGTAATATGCTTTTGTAGTAAAAATACTATATTACGATAACATAAAATTCTGTATATTTCCTTTTCCCTTTATTTCTTTCTTCCTGGCTCAATACTTGGTTTAATGACGTAACGTCATGACTTTCTTTATGTGGGTTTATCGCGATAGGGCTTTTCTACCCTTACAGCATCTTTCGTGATACTGCAGAACATTTTTGAGTCCCGCCTGAGCGACGAGATTGGCTCACAGACCACAATATTCATACATATGTTACATCTGTTTGTATCAGCTCTTCGTTTCAACCCCCAGGTTTTTATTATAACTCTTTTGCAGTCCCATAATAGCTGTGCAATTCCGATTGAAATATTAATGAGAATATTTTAAGTGAACCTGGGGTCTAAGATGTTTAACCTTACTGCTTCCCTTCCAAATAGATTGAGCTTCCCTTCCAAATACACTAGCCAATTTTGGAAGAAGAACTCATAGAAAAGAAGCAAACATTTTGTTATTAATCATGTTAGGATTATGGTTTAGGAGGAGCAGTATCAATTACTGAGCCCTTAGGATATTTAGACCATCTAGGGCAGATCCATAGTATCATCTCTTAACCTATAATCCATTAAAAGACTGTTACATCTCAGAAAGCCACAACTTCCTTAACAAAATCACCTTAACCTGTTTCCGCTGGATAAACTTTTATACAAAGACATGGCATATTTGGCAATGACAGACGACATGTGAGGACCTTTCTTCCTTCCCATCTTATTGACAACATCGTGGACTATTTAATAATTCGAGCACATGAAGATGTCGTTCGTAGCGATTTTTACACAATGAATACCAGACTAAGTGAAATTAATCTTTTATTAATTAAAAAAAATTAATGTTTCATTAAATCACATTACTTTTAAGTCAATTTTATACCAAAACCTTGTTTTCAATATGAAGTTAGTTTTTTTTGTGAAAAACATTGAAAATTGCATTTGGATATCATCCTCAATATGAAAATTATAGAGCCCTAGATTTTTGTTAAATACTTTTGTTTTCTAATTTTATTATCACATTTTTATTAAATGTTTTATTTTTCTTTTGGAAGTTATTTTTTAAAAATACGTTTTTGAATTTTTTTGGAATGTTTTTTTTTGTATACGTAAATTTACATCTTTGATATATATACTGGACATTTTGTTAATGCTTCTTGTACATACTGTATTATAAATGAAAAGTATAATAAATGTATAAAGTGAGTACTATTTTTATTATACCTTCCTTGTTTGCAACTGGTACCTCATTACAAAAAATGCATCTTGCTGTCTGGTGGCTCATCTTGATTGGCCAATCCTGGAAAATATTTCGTCGTTACTCCCTGATTTTGATGTTATTTGGATTCCCAAGTATTTGAAGGTTTCGGTTGGGTTTATAGTTACCATTTCAATTTGCAGGCTTTCTGGTTTTTCTCCTACAACTAAGTACTCGGTTTTTTGTATATTAATTGTAAGGCTCCACTTAGTGTACTCCTCTTCCAGTTTTCTGAGCCTATAGTCTATATCACTCTCGTATTCAGCTAGAATGGCTTGGTCGTCAGCGAAGTGTATTGTGTACAATCTATCGTCCTCAATTGGGATGCCCATATTGGAGCACTTTCTTCTCCACAGTGAGAGCGCTTCATTTAAATATACAGTGATGAGCACGCTAATAACCGGCAAAATAACGCAAAAGATGGAAAACATAATACATTCATTATTCTCTTTGCCTTATCCCTATGCGGGGTCGGCTTCCCTAATTATTGCATTTCTCCACACAATTCTATCTTGGGTCATATCAATATTAATCCCCTCTTTAACATGTCCTGCCTAATCGTCTCTCCCCAGGTCTTCTTTGGTCTTCCTCCCCTACTGCTTCCAGGAATCTGCACTTCAGCAATTCTTCGTATTGGGTGATCTGTAATGCCAATCCCAGGTACTTAAAACTATTGTTTTTTGCAATGATTTCACCATCCAGAGATACCATTTTATTTGTAGTAAATCCATCTTTGAATGAACATTCCAAATACTCTGTTTTTGTCCTACTAAGTTTTAAACCTTTTTCCTCCAGAGCTTGCCTCCACTGTTCCAGTTTTTGTTCTAAGTCTCTTTCACTATTTCCTACTAACACGACATCATCAGCTTACATTAAGCACCATGGAATGTTACCCTGTAGCTTCACTGTTATCTGGTCCAAAACTAATGATAATAAATAAGGACTAAGCACCGAGCCTTGGTGCAATCCGACTTTCACATGAAATTTATCAGTCTCTCCCACACCTGTCCTAACACTAGTCGTTACTCCCTCGTACATATCTCTCACAAGCTTTACATATTATCCAGGGACTCCTTTCTTATTGAGTGACCACCACAGAATCTCTCGAGGAACTCTATCATATGCTTTCTCAAGATCAATGAATACCATTTGAAGAGTGGAGATATATAACGGGCCAAGTGACAACAATACACAATCGAGAAATATGAGTTTTTATCAGGTTTATTTGGGACCGTGCAAGTTCGGCAAAGCGACACCTGGTTTCTACGCTCAGCAACATTTTTCGCACTTTTAATTATATTGGCCAATTATATTAGTCCTGGTTATTGGATAATTGTCAAGACCATATTCCAAAAAATAATAAGAAGAAAAAATAAGATTCAGATTATGTTATTAAAACGTAAACAATTGTATGTAGTAAATAAAATTAGTTATTAAAATGAAGTACTGCAAGCAAAATACAATTAATTAAATTTACCTTTTTTTAATAATTGCATATCATATCAATATTGTGGAGCAATATATAATTTTTCTTCTTCAATGACAGTAGGTATGAAATATACGTCAATTTGACATTTTCAATTGACATATGAATTATTTAAGAAAGATGCAATATTTCTCCGCTATTCGCGCACGATCGTTTCTCGTATCCCCTCCAAGTACTTGCACACCTCGAATACTTAACGGCGGACGCTATCTGTTGAATTTATTTAGAGCTGTTTCCAATGCAACTGTCACTTGGCCCATAGTACAGTTTAATGGCTTTGTTGCATAGACCGTTATAATGGAAAAAACAGAAATGATTTTTTGTCACTTGGTCCGTTATATAATAATATATAATTACGTCCGCTCTTCATTATGAGCGTTTGTTTCTTTATTCCTGTATTTTTCCATCAACTGCCTTATGATGAAAATTACATCTGTTGTTGATCTGCCCTGCATAAGCGAAATTGATTATCGGATATTTCGGTTTCTTCACGTATCCGTCTATCAGTTACTCTCTTCTATATTTTCACGGTGTGGAAAACATAATACATTGTGAAATAAAAAGAGATGAAATTAGTAGAGGTGGAAATTATCGATATAAAGGTATAAATTAACATTACATTACATAGTTTCCCACTTTTAGACGTCTGTGACAGGAGTTTTTCATAAAATTTTCCTGTCACAGT
Organism: Diabrotica virgifera virgifera; assembly: GCF_917563875.1. Lineage (NCBI taxonomy): Eukaryota > Metazoa > Arthropoda > Insecta > Coleoptera > Chrysomelidae > Diabrotica > Diabrotica virgifera. Next base: position 254,395,606 of record NC_065444.1, read on the forward strand.
GAAAGTTGTCATACTCCTCCGATACATCTAAAGGTGAGAAACTATGTAATGTAATGTTAATTTATTCGTGTGTATCGATAATTTACACCTCTACTAGTTTCATCTCTTTTTACTTCACAATGTATTATATTCTCCATCTTTTGCGTTATTTTGCCGGTTATTAGCGCGCCCATCACTGTATTTTGAAAAGTTTAGCTGCTACGCAGCAGCCTTACTTTAGAACCTTACTAATAGCAATTTCTCTAGTTACTTTCTTTCCAGTTTTAATGTTTACTGTCATATTTTTGTAAAGCTGTTGTACTGATTGTATATTTTTTTGCTTATTCCTTGTTTTTCCATTGCTACCCAGAGCATTGAAAGTGGTACACTATCGTATGCCTTTGTCAGATCTATAGACTATAAATATGGGTGGAAAGGTAGTGGGCTTATCTTTTCTCAATAACCTGCTTTAGAGAAAATATGCTGTCCATACAGCTGCGAGAAAGCCATTTTGTTCTTCTACATCTGTCATCTCTTTTTCAATTTTGTTTTTGAAGTTATACTTCTTTAAAGACGAGGGTAAAAATTTTGATTTTACTGCGCATGCGCACACCGACAGTATGGTATAAACGTTATACGGGATCTGATTGGGTGTTAAAATCATCTGTTCTTGTTCAATATGGAGATTGTTGTTAAAATCTTGTTCAATATGGAGATTTTGGATAAACAAATTAATGTTGTGTATTTTCATATTAGTTTTTATTGTTGTGATGGCAGAGAAAAAAGTTTATAATTGTAGTGACTTTTTAAATAGTTTTTAAAAGCGACAGGTACGTAATAATTGTAAATGTTTCCTACCAAACCTACCAAAATACATAGTATGTAATGCTTTGATTTACATAATTTGATTACCATCAAAATTTCTATCAATATTCACCTAATATATTGTTTTCTTACTCTATGTTTTGTTGTACATATTTTAATATTTCAATTCTAAATAATTTGATTTAATTCAGAACTGTCAAAAGTTTAATCCGTTTAGTTAGTTGATCTTCGCACATGATGACGCATGGTATCCGTGGGTAAACGTTTAAGGTGAATGAATTTCAATATTAACTGCGCTGATAAGCGGGTTCGAACCCCAATAAAAACTTTTATTTTTTTTTTTTTTATACATTTTATGATTGTAAGTATATTTATTGTAAGTATATTTAAGATATAAGCAGACGTTCGGATACAATTAGCGTCTCTTTGCAAAGACAATGACGTCGACTTTGCAAAGTAACAAGACACTTAACACGCCCACTACACATTACACCTGAGTTAGTGATAAGTTATACAATTACGTGGCTAAAGGTTCTAGTTCCAAACGAAGGCCAAAATCAGAGAAAAAAAAAGTATATTTATTATATAATTTTATTTTCAGAAAATACGTATTTAGTTAAAATTTTCTCCGACAATTATTGTTCAGAAATCATTTGTGGCATTTTTCAATGTGTTTGTGTGTGTTTTATTCTTTTATTATTTTAATTTTTGGCACTGTTTTAATAGAAATTTTTGAGAAGTAGTAAGTATAAATTAGTTTAATATTTAAATAAAACAGGTATAAATAAACTTTTTAAAGTACAGTGGAACCTCGATAACTCGGATTAATCGGGACCGCGACCAATCCGGGTTATCGAAAATCCGAGATAGCCGGAGAATATGGTAAAAATTAATAAAATACAGTATACTTACAGATAAACTCCGTTGGAATTGAAATAACATGAAATATATTTATAAATATGCACAGTACCTACTCATTAAAATTACTAAAAAAAACACAAAACCCAAACGTAAGCAAATGGAAGCGAACAATACAAGACACACAATACTAAAGACCATTGTTTATAAAATAATTGTTTAAATAGTCTTTCCTAAAAAATGCTGACAGTTTGAAATAAAAAGGAATAGATACTACAGACAGGTGGCTGTTGTTTCTGCGGCGTGTGCTATGAGTCATTTTTAATATCGTATAGTTCAAATTACACACATACACATTATCTCTCAAATATTATATTACATACATTTTTATTGTTGAAAGGTTTGTCTGATAATTAACTAGTTTGATTGGAAATAAGCCACAATTAAATTGAAAAATACAAAATATTGAAAATCTAAATGTTTATCTGATGAAAATCGGTCCGGGTTAGCCGAACTTCCGGGTTATCGGGGGCCGACTTATCGGGGTTCCACTGTATATTAATTTCGTTGAAATCATATAATAGAAGTATAACTTCTTACGTGCGTACAAAGTACACACATATTCTTCTTTGTTTATTATTTTTACATAGAGTCTTGACATTTAATTCAATAGAATTAAATACCAAGTGTTACATATGGTTGAAATCGGGTTGAAGTGAGGAATCCAATAATAATGCAATATAGAAAGTGCTGTATTTAAAACACCACAGAAAATGGTAAATCTGGCAACATTGCAAGCATCAAATTCTCTCTTACAACTATAATATAGGACGTTCTTACTATACTTAAACCACTTCTTCTGGCGATTTTGTCCTGGATTATAAAATACAGAAGATTATACTACGTACATACTACATACCTACACACTACTGTACGGGTAATGGGGTAATAAAAACAAAAACTGTTATCAAAACAAACTATATTAATAAAACAAATTTTAGACAAAAATACAATGTTTTTATCAAACTCCTAAAGACTACACATAATAAAAAAATCACAAATAGAAAAATCGAAAAACTTACATTGTTAATACAAAATAACTGATTGTATTATCACCATTGGGTATATTCTACAAACGATAAAGTAGTTATTTATCAGTTGATGAAACCGTAGAAAATTATACCAAACAGTAATAATTGTAAGAACTGAATATCGATTACAATCTTAACGACCAAAAAATTTACCTGGATCTGAAGAAATAAACTAAATGTCATCGATAACAACCTACAATACCGGCTAAGTGTGGCCTTCTGTGTGTGGCAGCCGATGAGTCTCTCCGGTGTTCCTGGTCAAGAAGAAAGACGGAACTACGAGTTTCTGTGTGACCTACCGTTTATTTAACAATGTTAGCAAGAAAGATCCTCTGCCTCGGATCGACGACACGTTAGATACATTGGCTGGAAATAAAATGTTTTCTACTGCCAAACTTGAAGTCTGGATATTGGCAGATGGAAATGGACCCAGTGGATAAGGAGAAGACAGCCTTCACCACAGGATCTGGATTGAGGCTGGCATTTGATAGGCTTATGGAAAATGTGTTGGGAGGGTTATCTTGGAAAACGTACCTGGTGTGTTCAGACGACATAATCGTCTTGGGGAAACTTTTGAAGACCATCTGAAGAATTTAGAAAACGTTGTTAATCAACTCAAAGCTGCCCAATTGATGTTAAGCCCCAAGAAGTGCCAGCTATTTCAAAGAAAAGTCATTTCCCTAGGTCATATAGTCAGCAAAAGAGTGGCCGTGGATAAGGGCATCCAATTATAGCACATTTAATAGACTTAACTTTTTTAGTAAGTTGATTATTTCATTCATATAATCAGAAAACGACATTTTTAGTAGAAAAAAAGGAACTTTTCTATATGTAAACAATGTCGGCAGCCATGACACTTTGGCAATGTGGAGAGAGTATGAGTCCGGGTTATCTCAATACACTATGATCATATTGTTGTTAATTAATGTATTTCGGCAAGTAATGAAAACCGATTGACATTCGTCGCCTTAGTACTATAACTTGATAACTCCAAAATTTACGTTTTTGAGATAACTAGTTCACAAGATGTATTTTATCTGCCTCTATATTGTGTAAAAACTTGATAACTAGCTTCAAACGGGATAAGTATTTATTTACGATTGACGAAAGTTGATAAAACTCAAATGCCGCTAATATTCAGTGCTAAAACTTGACAAGATAAGTTATCAAGCTATTTTTAATAGAAATAATCGTGAATACGACATACACTGAATGCTATAACTAGGTAACTCCAGTTATCTAGTTGTAGCACGTGTTTTTCTGAAACCATTGAGCTTACCACGTAAATGCTATCTGTTTATTCGGTTCACGTTAATGCAAAAATTCTAGAATTGTTAGCAGATCTGGCAACCCCCATGGCAGAGGGCTAATTTTCACTAAAATAATGCTTAAAATATTAGTTTTGTTAAAAAGTTCACTTAGATGCAACTTGGCATGACATGCGACATTACCAAATGTTAACATTATGGTAGTGCTAAAAGTTGATAACTTTAATTTTTCATGTTATTTTCCATATTAGAAAGCAAATTTGCACCGTATTCCTAAATAGATCAGTAGCCAAAAAGTTAAGGAACAGTATTTTAGAGCTGCAGAGTGAATTCCTTATTTATCAACATCATGGGAGCAGCACAAATATCTTAAAAATCTTTAAACCCGTTTATCTCAAAACTACTAATTTCGAGTTATCAAGTTATAGTATTAAGGCGACATTTTAATTAGAATACAGAATTCTAGACATTATTTGTACAGCAAACAAAAGCAAAGAAAAATATCTCTGACAAGTAATAATGCCTAGCTTCTCACTGTACAAGAAATATGGTCATTATGAAAAGTCATATTCTAACGTTTTGGCAATGCTCTGACGTCAGAAATTTTGAATGACGTAAGCGTGTTCTTGTAGTAAAAAGGGGTAGGTATACCGATTGAGAAATTTCTAATGGTTGGTGTGCGCCTTTAATGAGAGCGACAAAGAGACATGTATTTATTATACATTTAAAACGGACTAGAAGATATACGCCGGAAAAGCGAGGTAGCGCGAACAACCCACTTCATGTCGTAGGTAGGGCTCTCTCAGCACAGCGTTGCCAAAGTAGATTTAAAAAAGAAAATAACAAAGTAGAAAAAATTATAATATTTAACTTATTGTAAACGAATATAATAAACAAATTATTTAAAAGAAAAAAACTTAAGTAAAAAAATATTGTTTTCATCCATTTTAAAAAAACGTGAAAACGTTGAAATATAATTCAACCTTTTTCATCCACTTTTTTTAAAATGGGTGAAAACAATATTTTTTTTACTTAAGTTTTTTTCTTTTAAATAATTTGTTTATTATATTCGTTTACAATAAGTTAAATATTATAATTTTTTCTACTTTGTTATTTTCTTTTTTAAATCTACTTTGGCAACGCTGTGCTGAGATAGCCCTACCTACGACATGAAGAACTATTTTAAATGGGAAATGAGCCACAATTTTACCAAAAAAATTAATTTATTAACGTTTCGACGTAATAATTTTTGAGAGTAAACTAAATGTAAGCCCAAATACTTACGATGTCGGGATAGTATCACGAGGTTTTTTCCTGGTTTTCCCTCGTGATTTACTATGGAATCTCTAGCACGAGAATTTTACTGCCATCGTTGCATTTGTTGTCTTTTTAAAGACAGATCACATGCTATGATTTTTGTGGCGGATATTCTTGAGTTGGGGTTGATTTCATGTAATCGAATGAACTATCTTTTAGTAAAGTCGTCCCAGGAACGCAACTCATCAATATTGGCAATATCATTTTAAAGTCTTCTACTTTAAAATGTTTAATACATGCCTGAATTGCCGATAGAAATGAGTCAGATTAAATAAATTATTAGAAGAATTTTTTACTAAGCAACAACATTTTTGTTTATTTAGTATTACATATTTTGTATTTTGACAACGACACCCGACTTGGGCGTCGAAACGTTAATAAATTCATTTTTTTGGTAAAATTGTGGCTTATTTCCCATTTAAAATAGTTCATTATAAAAATGCCACAAGGAAATAGCGTCAGAACAACACTACGACATGAAGTGGGTTGTTCGCGCTACCTTGCTTTGCCGGCGTATATCTTCTAGCCCGTTTTAAATGTATAACAAATACATGTCTCTTTGTCACTCTCATTAAAGGCGCATACCAACCATGAGAAATTTCTCAATCGGTATATTGTTATGGATATAAGAACAGACTTTTATATTTCAACAAATGTAAGCTTCCAATTTATCACAAACGTAGTGCAATACATTTTTGGATATTAACATTATTTTTGATGCACCTAATACATAAGATTATGCAATAAGGGTTGTGCTTAAACTATTTAAACCGAAGTAGAGTTTAACTACTCTTTCGAATTTTTCATCTTTAATTACCTTAAAAAACCTAGAGCTAAAAGTATCGGGGCTGCTTAACAAAAACAAGTAATAACAAAAAAAATCGACAAAATTCACAAAATTATTATTGTCATTATTTAATATACTGGATGGTAGAGAAAGAAAGAAATAAGCGATTGACTTGAAGCATTCGAGATGTGGACCTACCGAAGAATATTAAAAATAAGTTGGGTAGAGAGAATAACAAATGTTGAGGTCTTCGGAAAGATGAAAAAGGAAAAGGAAATCATGAATACGATTAAGATAAGAAAGTTACAATATCTCGGCCACGTTATTAGAGGGGATAAATATGTGTTGCTACAAACCATAAGGCAGGGAAAAATACAGGGAAAACGAAGTATTGGAAGAAGATGCATCTCCTGGCTCAACAAAGACTTGGTTAGAGCTGCAATCTATAGCTGTGATGATTACCAACCTCCTTAGAGGAGACGGTACCTAAAGAAGAAGAAGAAGAAGAAGAAGAAGAAGAAGAAGAAGAAGAAGAAGAAGAAGAAGAAGAAGAAGAAGAAGAAGAAGAAGAAGAAGAAAAAGAAGAAGAAGAAGAAAAAGAAGAAGAAGAAGTAGAAGAAGAAGAAAAAGAAGAAGAAGAAGAAGAAGAAGAAGAAGAAGAAGAAGAGGAGGCATATGCAAAGTAAAAGTGTAAAGAGACAGGGGAAAGGAGAGAGGGGAAAGGAGTATAGCAGATGAACGTATAATAATTGTTCAATGGTTTTATAGAGTTTGTAAAAAAGCACATTTTGTGTTTAATTGATGGATTCCAACACACTACTACTTTTTTCAGCACAATTATAATGTACAAACAACTTACAGACAGCTCAGATTTGTTTAGCAGCCCCAAATATACTGGTTTAACCAGAAAAAAATCACAATTTTCTATTTGGCTATCATGTCCAAAATAAAGTTTTCAAATGAATGTATTCTTTCATTTAATACCTCTGTAATCAGTCGCTGATATGAATTTGATACATGTGCAGAAAATCATCTTGAAGATTACTTTAAATGAATCGAAACGATTCTTATTATTTCATTAATTAAAAATTAGCAGTTAATCTTTACTGGTAAATTAATGGTACGGGCATTCGTAAAAGTTACTTTTTACTCAGAAACCGTGTTTCTTCTAGAGAGTTTTTTACAGTTGATACAGCAAATTTGTTCGTAAAATAAGTCGCTTAAACTACGTTTCAATAGCAATCTACTCAGCGCATTAATATGAGGGTCATTCGTAAAAAAAAAGTTCTCCATACTGCTGAGAAAGGGTGCGACATGCTAGGAGAAATCTGACAACGCTGCCTTGCACATAAACTCCCCCTCTCTCTTTCTCCGCCAGTTTCGTCTCGTCACATTTGCATTGCTCAGTGTCGGCATAGCAGCCTTCGAAGATGGAGGTCCCGGTCGCTGCTACTACCAATGTGAAATTCATGCGTTGCGTTGATACGTTTTTAAATGCAAAATGGATTTCATCTATTGACATTCATGCCTATTCTGTAACTCATTTCGATGGTAGAAGTAAGTAAAATCGAATAGAAGTGACCAAGTCAAATAGAAATAGTCCAACTCGGTATTCCATAACTACTTCAGAATCTCTACAAACGTAATAGTGAATAGAAATCACTTCGACAGCATCTACCCTGTCGAGATGAGATTTCGATATCGGAATTGTGCTTGGCACAAGGGCATTTTTTTTGTTTTGACGTTTATATTTTATATCTACTGAAAACAATTGATTACTACTTATTTATAATTGTTTATAGTATGTATACCTTCTTGTAGCTGCTTAATTTTTTAGTCTGTAGTGTTATTTATTTAGAGAATTATATATTTAATTTAGAAATGTTGTACGAGTATGCATTGGACCTAACCTTAATTTATTTGCTATTTGGCATCTGAATGTTTGCCTGTCACAGTCTTGCCATACTTTTTTTGTTTATTTCTTGGACAATTTCAATCAATGGTATAATATACAAGAATAGCATAAGATAGACTTATGCGTTGATTGATAAATATATTATACCACTATACTTGTATATTTAACAATCAACGCAAATTATAGAAAAGAGGCCGTTTTTGGGAAAAGTTGTTTAGCAGTTATTTCAGCTGGAATCAAATCTTAAAGATTGGATATTATTAGTAATATCAATTTTAAATAATTTATTAACAATAATAATTAATAACATCAATTTAAATATCTTTGATTTAAAAGCATTTATACATTTTATTTTCATTTATCTTTTTCATTTATGAGTTTATCTTCTTTTTTTATAACAATTTTAATTAACTTTAATTTAAAACCATTTATCCTCTTTTGAGCTTTTTGCATCCAGTATTTACAATAATATTTTATTTACTTTTCAAAACTTGAGGATAGTGTTAAAACATTGATGATATGGCAACGGTGTCATATTTCAATTTTATATCCAGTAACAAACAAGTTACAGAATACTAATTTCGCTGGTTAATGCGGGATTGCCACCACCTCCTGAGCGGGTGAAATAGAAGTTAGAGATTTCGATTTACTCTTATTGCGATGTGAGTTACAGAATGCCAATCCAAACACAACAATGACGCGATAGATATCAAACATTCCGATTTCGGGTAATTACGATTCGACTTGGTCATTTCTATTCGATTTGTTAAAAGTTACAGAATAGGGCTTATTAATCGTCAGTTAATGGAAGTTTATGGGTAAAAGTGTATATCTGTTCAACATGTTCGCAGATGGTGTAGAGAATTCAGTGAAGGCCGAACGGAAATTCACAATGAAGATAGGAGCGAGAGGCTTTCAATTAAAGTGTCTGAAGAGCTCCCAAGTGGACCCTGTTCCGATGTACCATACTACCATACCATACCAGTACCGTATCCTTGCAGCGTTCCTACAAATACTCCTCCCAGAGTCTCAATACTGCTATAGCACCACCACAGCTCCCTCAAGCCAAAATGTTCTTACACACACGATCCCACAATCTAATTCATTGGATTCAGTACAATCTGTCTTTCCTTTGTTACTGTTGCCCTACTAATCGTAGTGGGCCAATTTTTTTATGTTTCAATGATTTTTTTCTTTAATTTTGGACGCTGTTGGAATAGGGGTGAATTTCCCTATTTCCCCCCGTCTATCCACCACTGCGTGACACTCTCCTTTTTTATTCAAGGCCGCAGAAATATAAGTTATCTTTTTCTGAAAAAATATTATTTTTTATTTTACGAACAAATTAATCTACTATAGTTTTAATACCACGGACAGAAAAAAGTAACAACTTTTTCAGAAGTAACAAAAAGCTAAACAGAAGAAGTTAGAGTAAACATCATTGCACACGCCATATTATGTGATGCCACGTCACTTTTTTGAGGTTAGGTCTTAATAGATAGTTAGATATTAATTGTAAAAAAAATCGAATTTGCTATACTATTCCCACGATACAACATTCCCTAAAACAGTATTAAGAGTCTTAATAAAATATTGTAATAAACCAAATCATTAAACCCTTAACAATGGTTTAAAAGAAACTGTCACTTAGCTAATGACAACGTGACGTCAACACTAATGTAGCATTTTGCAAAATAAAATCTTGACAAATTTATACAAACAAATACTCGAAAAAAAAAACAGTTACATCTTGTGTCTATTGTTTAACAATTGTATATTACGGGCACATACTAAAAGAGTTATAAAAAAATCAGTCGATTGTCTATGTGTTTCAATAAATGCAATAATTTCGTTACTGATCAAAACACAGTAAAAATGGAATGTATTTCGCCACAGTAGACTAACATGGATTTTTAATATTCGTAATCAATGTGTGGTCCAAAAACATTAAGGACCTTATGTACCTTATATACTGCTGTTACAGCGAATATGACTTGGTAATAATGGTCATTGACAGGAAGACATGAAAAATATTATTTTAAAACTGCTATGTAACGTTGAACAGAGGAATAAGAAATTAATATCACTCAAGTTGTACATTCAAGCTCTAGAAGATATTCCCAGAAAAATAATAAACAAAAGAGGACACGCGATTAAATGGAGAACACTAAAACCAATTATCTGTCATCAGTCATCCGTCATAAGTCATCATTACGGATCATCCACCATTACTGGCCGAACAGATTACATGAATACCAAAGTTTGTGATCGACTTGTCCTATCAATGATGACATCCGGATGCCAAGTGTACCTGGCAAAGATGATGAATAGATTAGAGAATATTCAGAGGTAGATGGAACGATGAAGATAATAGGAGGAATGAAAGACAAAAAACTAATCGAGTGTATATTATAGAATAGGAGCACAAAGCGGACACATGTTATGACGATGTAATAGAAAAGGAAACAGGCAAAAAATGAACATTTGCTGATCATAATTTGGGGTAAGAAGATAATAAAACAAATCATTGTTAGACTGGTAAACTCTGGTAGAGAAAAAAGTCAATGCCATACTGTAAACGCGTTGACAAGTAAATTTAAAGAGCCATATGGGTCTCATTGATATCAAATGTGGATAGTGACATACCCAAACATGGACAAATGAGTGAATATGAAAAGGGAATACTCTCCGGGAACTCGATGGAAAGGGGATAGATAGTAGTATGAATGAAAGGTAGAAAACAAGAGTGTATACGAAATGTGACAGAAAAGGAAACAGACAGAAAATGGACATTTATTGTTCATAATATCAGGCAAAAAGATAATAAAACAAATAATTGTTGGGACTGATGACTATGGTAGACAAAAAAGTCAAAGACATACTGCAAGCGAGTTGAGAAGTAAATTTAAACAGACATATAGGTCTCAGTGATACCAAACGTGGATAGTGACAAAGCTAAACATGGTCAAATTAGCGAATACTCATAGGAAATACACTTGAGGTCATTCGGTGGACATACTAGCATAAATACCAAAAGTAGAATAATTGATAAATAGAAATCAAAGAAGTGGGCCTATATCCGAACTTGGATGTAAAAAATGCAACAGGCGATATTTTATTCATTTGTAAAATATTGAATGTATAGATTACTGGTACGTTTTCTTAATATTATTACCCCATGGCAAATAAATACATTGCAAACATCGTATAAAATAAAAGCATATAATCAATTTCATCCCTAGTAACTTTTATACTCCATCCACGTTAGTTTACACTCACGTAATTCAATTTTCAGCATAGTTTTTGTGGTGCCTTAGGTTTGTGATTTTATTAATACCATTATTGATGACCTGTACACATCACCATGATTGTCAAATGATAAAATACTGAATAAAAATATATTATAATATTCTTTGATGTATAAGATCTGAGATTTGTGCAAGTTATGGATGTGAGAAACTGAGAAATTTTTGTGTAACGAAAATATCTACACCCTGTGAACACATTTCCAAAAATAAAAGTCGTTCTCTCTTATCAGTTTGCTATAAAAATTGTTTTAGTTTTTCGTCAGATGATAAATTTAAATCTATTATAAACTTGGCAACACTGGCTAAGGACGAAATCACAAAGGCGCTGAAAATAAACTGCGAGGCATAACTTAGGGATATAGCTAAACATTAAATGAATAATAATACATTAAAATTGTACCCACTGTTTAAACCATGTCACATATCCACATCAACAATTAACACTAGTTTGTTGTTTTAAGTATTTTTTATTCAAAGAAATAAATAATTAAAATAAATCATCAAACGAACTTTTTGGTCCATGTTTAGTTCAGAGAAATAAGGAAAAAAAATATCCTGTTGGTGACACAACCCCCTCCAGGCCGAAACCAAATTTTTTGAGTAGTATGGACATCTATAATAATAACCTATATGTTTTCTGCAGCCGATTTTGATGATATACATAGTTATAAACAAATGAAGATCAAAAACGGTAAATTTTCGCTTTTTTTGTCTATTACCAAAAAGTTAAGCATTTTAAACAAGTTTGAGAGTAAGAAACTCATAAATCGTATAAAAAACATCAATATGGCGTTCGCTGAATATGTCTATCCTTATTGGTTGCTTAGAAAATTGCAAAATAAATCATAAATTTTGAGTTTTTATAAATATTCATAACTTAGGTAAAAATTAACTTAGAACCTTCTTATTAAACAGAATGCTGAGACTTCTGGTGCTTAAATCATACTCTAAATTTGAAAGCAATTGGTCAAATAGTTTAAAAGTTATTTAATTTGTTTATCCCAGAATAATTTTTTTTGCAACACTATAAGTCAGAAAATGATGAAGTTACAGTAATACTTTGGATAGTTTATGAAAGAAGAATATTTACACTATTAATTTAATTGATAAAAAATGACAAAAAATTATTCTAAATATTGCAAAATTATTTTGCAAGAACATGTGAATTAAAAGGGGGGGGGCTAACTTCGTCTCTAATTGTCCTAGGACAATTGTTTTTTTTTCTAAAGGTGTATAAAAATTCAATCTTTCTAAATATGAAAAAATAATGTTTCTACGGGTAACGGTTAAAAAGTTATTCTAATTGTTTATAAAAAAGCAAAAAATCGACATGTTTTTGCAAAATAATTTTACACTGTTTAAAATTACTTTTTGTCATTTTTTTAATTAAGTTAAAATACAATACATATAAATGTTCTTCTTTCATAAACTGTCCGAAGTATTACTGTAACCTCATCATTTTCTGACTTATAGTGTTGCAAAAAAAATTAATCTGTGATAAACAAATTAAATAACTTTTAAACTATTCGACCAATTGCTTTCAAATTTAGGGTATGATTTAAGCACCAGAAGTCTCAGCATTCTGTGTAATAAGAAGGTTCTAAGTTAATTTTTACCTAAGTTATGAATATTTATAAAAACTCAAAATTTATGATTTATTTTGCAATTTTCTAAGCAACCAATGAGGATAGACATATTCAGCGAACGCCATATTGATGTTTTTTATACGATTTATGAGTTTCTTACTCTCAAAGTTATTTAAAATGCTTAACTTTTTGGTAGTAGACGAAAAAAGCGAAAATTTACCGTTATTTGATCGTCATTTGTTTATAACTATGTATATCATCAAAATCGGCTGCAGGAAACATATAGGTTATTATTATAGATGTCTATACTACTCAAAAAATTTTGTTTCGGCCTGGAGGGGGATGTGTCACGAGAAAAATCGTATTTCTCTGAACTAGTTGTAATTGTATTGCAATTAACGAAGCTAAAAGTGATTTAGTTAGTAGTAATACTAAACAAGTTATTGCAAAATTTAATTTTTATTTTTTATGGATAATTCTTCTTTTTTATATAGTTTTTTGGAGGGAATAATACCTCTTGTAAGTAACTATAAAATATGTATATTTTCAAAAATAATAATTACATTTTTATCAATTATTTATAGTTTATTTACAATATTCCTAACTTATGCCTCGCAGTATATTTCGAGAATCCATTTTAGATACTACTAAAGGGATAACGTTTTTTTAGAGTGATTTTTATGGAAACTTACTCAAATCTGCTAAGATTCTCACCTCCACAATTTTCACCGAAGTTATCAACTTATATTACTAATTTTATCCTCCGCAGTAACATATGATTCTGCTCAGAGCCAAATAAAAATTATACCTAATACTAAACAACTTAAAGGGTTATAGCGGGATAAGATGGTAAAATCTGCAATCGGCTGTATTCTTATTTGGGATTAGGCACTCGAAAGTAAAATATTTAAAAATCTCCTTGGCCAAATCTTTAGCTCTATAGGCTTCCCTACCGCAAAAATGTGTTTTTTCGAAAAAAAAAATCCTGTACAATCTTTTACTCTAAAGAATCTGAAAAAATTCTTGAACATACATTTTTATGCCCACAAACACTCTGATTTTTTCAGATTTTTGCATTAAAATTGAGTCCAGGAAAAATATTTGAATTTTTCAGAAATATTTAGGTTATGTAGGCAATTTTTGGCAAACTTCTAAAAAATTATGTTTCATGTATTTTTTCCGTTCCTTTGAATGGCTTGGTTCTATTTGCCTTTCCATCTTCAAGTATAAAAAAAAAATTTTTTGGTGTTAGGGGGACAAAAATTGTTATTTGTCACATTTAAATGATGTTATTACAAAATTTAGAGTGTTTCGTTCTAAAAATGGTCAATATGACCCCCTTCTATTCGAAAAGATGAAAAAAAAATAGTTGAAAATTTTTATTTTCTAGGTATCCTGATCATTTTCTAGTCTGAAAATGGTAAAACCACATGCCAAAAAAATATCAAGAATCATTATTATTTTATTAATATGCAGTTGAGTTTATGTGCTAAAAACATGGGGAAACACCAAAAAAGAGGTTTTTTCGAATCTTAAAGATCTTCCGGATAGAAAATAGCCAATCTAAACACACCATTAAAAAAACGGAAAAAATACACAAAAAATAATGTTTTAGAAGTTTGCCAAACATTACCTACAAACCTAAATTTTATTTTTTTGAAAAATTCAAATATTTTTATTGAGCTCCATTTTAATGCTAAAAAACTGAAAAAAATCAGAGTGTTCGTGGGCATAAAAATGTATGTTCAAGAATTTTTTTCAGATTTTTTAAAGCAAAGGATAGCCCAGGAAAATTTTTTTCGAAAAAACACATTTTTGCGAGAAGGGATCCTACAGCCTCTTTGAGAGCTTTTCGAGCTTCATTACTTTCGAGTGCCCCATCCAAAATAAGAATACAGCCATCATAGACGGAGAGCTAGAGCCGAAAAATCATCGTCATAAGTAATATGGAGTTTTTCCTGTGAAATGTGCCCATTGTATATTGACAATTATGACCCCTTTCAGGCTGACACATCAGTGGATACAGGAAGTAGCAATAAGGGATGAAAGGGGAAAGTTAGTGCAGTCATTAAAGGTTTTCACCTCCTATTTTGTTAAACCTCCATCGATTTGCATGAAAATTGGTGAGTAGTTAGAGCATACCTCAAGAAACAAAACTGATTTGGTGCCACTTGCAATTTTACCCTGGTGGTGAATACCACCCCTTCCCGCGGGTGAAAACTATTTTATTAAAAATAACCCCAGAAATCGATAGAGGGACAAATTTTAAGTAAAATTTGTTATATCATGTTACCGTAAAATGAGGTGGCTTTATGACAGTCAGGTGAATTTGTGACAGTATGTAGTACCCCCACTAAATCCAATATAGAGTCCATAGTTACCGATTGAACGTGCCGCAGTTGTTTTCAATGGCCTTGTAAGGATTGTGTGTGTTGATTATTGGCCATAGTAAAGTTTTTAAAGCAGGTAACTAGATCGTGTGTGTAATTAAAATAAAAGTAGCTATTTTAGAATTTTTACTTTGTTGGTATACTTTCATTTGTAGAGCTCCAACTGTTTCATGTAGCCAGAATTTATAATATGTACAAAGTACGTCATAGCTTAGGTTATGTTGTCATGCATACATTGTCTCAATATTCCAACTAATAAACCAGTGGCGTCACCTTAAATGAGAGTTCGACAAAACATGAGATGACTTTGTGACACAATAGTTGTTGTTGGTGAGATTGTGACATTGTTTTTTTTTACATTTTATTATTATTTTTTAGGTAAATAGCAATGCCCCGAAAATACCAGAGGCTACCGGGAACAGAGTGTCAAAAAAAATTGCCACCACTGTGGGAGAGAAAGATGCCGCCGCTGTGGAAGAAGAAGCTGCCACGATTGTGGAAGAAGATGCCACCACTGTGGGGGAGAAAGATGCCGCCGCTGTGAAAGAAGACGATGCCACGACTGTGGAAGAAGAAGATGCCAGCACTGTGGAAGAAGAAGATGCCACCACTGTGGGAGAGAAAGATGCCGCCGCTGTGGAAGAAGACGATGCCATGATTGTGGAAGAAGAAGATACCACCGCTGTGGTAGAGAAAGATGCCACCGCTGTGGATGAAGAAAATGCCACCACTGTAGGAAAGAAAGAAGTTTTATGTGGCTTGCATCCAGAATCCGGAATCCGCTCTGGCAAAGGGAGAAGAAAATTAGCCAAATATAGGGAACTATATAATGTGGAAGATTTTGGAAGTGGCCAGACTGGGAAGACCAGTTTTTGTACGAATTTGCTGATGTTGTACAAGCCAAAATAAATTCACTCGTCCAAATTTCTCGAAAAGCAATTTTTCAAGTGCCTGAAATAGACATTTATGTGAATAATTAGAATTATTACCGATTCAAAATGATTTATTTAACTTCTTTTATTTATTATTTGTGGTTAATAACATTTGTTTTTATTATTAATAAAGCTTTCTGTTCAACTGGTGTGGTGATTTTATGACAGACCAACTACATATGCTCACATGCATATGGGCGGCTTTGTGATAGATCTAATATTCAGATTATAATTACAGGCGATCTCTGTCACATTTCCGACCCATTAAAACTCCGACTTTAGACTTGTATGCAGAATTTACGTTGTCACAATGTCACCCCAATTAAAGGGGCGAGATTGTGACAAATATTTTTGTAAATTGTTGTATTGTTTGTAAATTTTTCCCAGTGAAATCCAGCTAAGTTAGAAGTTAAAAGATATAAGTTTCTTAAGTAAATTTTGGAATGTAATAATTCCATAAAAGATATCTTAAAATTTACAAAAACTCCTGAATCTGTCACAAAGTGACCTCGTTTTATATTAAAATAAATCAATGCTTTTTGAGTTATTAAAGATCAAAGATTTGTCTATTTAAGAACATATGCGTGAAGTTACGGATGATAAATAGAACATGTTAATTAATTGTATGTTAGTAAAATATTATTTTTATATTATTTCGATATTTAATTGAATTTTTTTTTCGTTATAAACTGAATATGTCCAGAAACTTGGAGTGTCCAATAATGAGTACATTTGACATATTCGGATACACTTTTGCTAAATTTATAATATCGAAATAATAGAAAAATAATATTTTAGTAACATACAAAAAATTAACATGTTCTTTTTATCATCCGTAACTTCACGCACGTGCTCTTAAACAGACAAATCTTTGATCTTTAATAACTCAAAAAGTATTGATTTATTTTAATAACATGATATGACAAATTTTACTTATAATTTGTCCCTCTATCGATTTGTGGCATTATTTTTAATAAAATCGTTTTTACCCCCGAGAAGGGGTGGTATCCACCCCCCAGGGTAAAAGTGCAAGTTGGCACCAAATCATTTTTATTTCCTAAGGTATGTTCTAACTAGTCGCCAATTTTCATGCAAATCGATGGAGGTTTAACAAAATAGGAGGTGAAAACCTTGAAAGACTACACTAACTTTCCCCTTTCATCCCTTATTGCTACTTCCTGTATCCACTGAGGTGCCAGCCTGAAAGGGGTCATAATTATGAATATACAATAGACAAATTTTACATGCCAAACTCTATTAGACTATCAATCCAGTGCAGATTTTACCATCTTAACTCGCTCATAGCCTTTGTTCATAAGTACTCATAAAATCACACACCCAGACCTATATTACAACTTACTTCCTCGCAATTCACAAAGAACATATTTATTCGATTCCGTGCGCGAAGATCATGACCAAGCCCGGCTCAACCATCATGTCCTCGCCCATGTGCCCGTTATCGCAGGATAGCACCAGAACGGCCTGTTTGCCAGGCACCCTCTTACAAACGTAGTTCTCGTATTGTCGGCGGTTGTTTTGGCGAGTCTCTAACGAACACAGCCCTGGGGGCCATCTGCGTTCGTGGCAGTTCTCCATGAGATCGTCGAGAATATGCGGCGGACATCCCATTTCGTTTAAGGTCCTTTTGATCATTCTCTAAAATATTCCGTCATGATGTCAGTGTTTTTAAGGGTGGGGGTATGGTTTGAAAATTTTGAAATTTTCGATTGTTTGATTATTCTAAATAGTCCAGGGCGTATCTGTTTTGAGATGGACGTTGAGAGGTGACTCATATTTTTTGCAGAAATTGCTTGGAATTAACTCATATAATGATAATTGGGTTATCCTCCCACTCAAAAAGGTCCGGAATATTGTTTAAATAATCAAAATGTCAAAAAATTAAGGAAAAATTCGATTTTTTTCTTCGTTTTTTGATTATAACCTTAAAAGTATTCACATCCGACAAAAGTTGCGTAATTAAATTTTCTACAATACAGGATTGGTTAAAAATTTTAAAAATTGTCACCCGTGTTGCAAAATAGTAATAATTGCGAAAAAAAAAACATAAAAAAAACAAGTATTCGCATTTTACGTTTTTCGACCATTTATGCTACACTTAGGACCTTCATATTTTACCCAGAAAAGCTTTATGATATAATAAAATAATACTGTAAATTTCATTAAGTTCGGTTCAATAGACTTTGTTAAATAAATTTTGCAATCCAGCTTCCGCAAAAAAATTATTTTTTTCAAAATATTGCAGGACTGAAAATAAAGCAGATAGCAAGTTGAAAATTTTTTACATATAGAAGAATACTGTACCTTTCATTTGCAATTTGTAAAATTAAAATCGGTTAACTACCACGGCGTCAGGAATTTTTTTAAATAAACATTAATTTTTGGTGCTACGCGCAGTTGATTTTCACCAAAAGGGACAGTTGATTTCCACCAGGAGAGTTGATTCACTCAAGTTGATTTCCACCAAAATTTCCTCCAATCTTTATCTAATATATTATTTTCTTACCCTATATTTTGTTGTATTTTAATATTTTAATTCCACAAAAATCAAACTAATTTGATTATTGTTTGTGAAATATTGTTTAAACAATTGCATATGTTGAAAAATAATAAACTTTTATTCTCTAATAGGCCTTGGGCCCGCATATACAATTATTATTTATGACCACACCGTTGAAACTTTTTGTACTTGTTATTTGGGTGGAGTCGGACAAATTTTGAGCTTGGCGCATTATGGTAGTGGGGCGTTTGTCTGTCAAGCGGTGACGAAGTTGTCAATTTTATGCAAGAAAAAAATTTATTACCACATTGGTCATTCTATTTTAATCAATGGATTTTATCATATAAACAACGAAAACAATTTTGTCGGACAAAAATATTGGGGCATATGACGCGTCGGACACGCTAAATATGTCAAATTTATGAAAATAATAAATTTATTACCACATCGATAATTTTAACGGTATCTATCATAAAACCTTTTTACAATAATGTGGTAACCTTGTCGGACAATTTTCACGGGGCATATGCGCAGTCGGACGCGCCGAAGATGTCAATTTCCTGAAAATTTTTTATTTATTACCACAGATGTCATTTTTATTTTGTACTGTTCTTTTACATGTGTAATGCATATTGGATCACTTGTCGGACAAAAATAATGGGGCGTTTTGGTACAATTAAAATAAAAAGTAATTTTTATGCATACAGGGTGTTTGGTAAAGAATGGGGCATAGCTTAACCTCAGGTCCCTGAGGTTAAAATAGGCCGATTTAAGCTAACTTACCTTAGTACAAAGTTTATAATAGCCAAGATACAGGGTGTCAAATTTAAACTTTTTTTTTATTTATTATTGAATATTTCCTGATAGGTATGAGATAACAACATGAAATTTTATACCTGGGGGTTTCTTGGGTCGAGAAATCTATATTCCTTACCAAAAATTATGCATTGCCCAGAGGGCGCCACATATGCCTTTCAGCACTCATTTATTACGTTCAATTTTTTTTATCCCTCACTCTGTATAATTTTGACATTAAAATTTTTATTTTCCTATTAGTTTTACTTAAAAAAGGTATACTTCTTTCATCTCCCTAAACTCAACCGTTTTCGAGATAAACGCATTTTAAATATGCGATACACCATCATTTTTAGCATAATATCATTGTAGTTACACCCGAAAAATAACTTAAAATTTATGAAAATAATAAATTTATTACCACATAGCTAATTTTAACGAAATCTACCATAAAACCTTTTTACAATAATGTGGTAACCTTGTCGGACAATTTTCACGGGGCATATGCGCAGTCGGACGCGCTGAAAATGTCAATTTACTGAAAATTTTTTATTTATTACCACAGATGTTATTTTTATTTTGTACTGTTTTTTACATGTGTAATGCATATTGGATCACTTGTCGGACAAAAATAATGGGGCGTTTTGGTACAATTTAAAAAAAAATTAATTTTTATACATTTTTGACTTCATATTAAATTACGTATTTTTCGGCTCATATTACCCGTATGCGCGCCAATGGTGAATATTAAATTCTTAACTGCAGTTAAAAAATGTAGTTAATAATGTAACTGTAGTTAATACCCAAAATTAATTTTGGGTACAACTCTAAGTCATCATCATCATCATCATTTGGCTCTACAACTCTATGTGGGTCTTGGCCGCGTTTACTATTTCCCTCCATTGTTGTCGGTCCTGAGCAGCTATTTCCTATTGCTGTACTCCCATTTTGCGTAGATCGCTGGCTACTGCGTCCTTCCATCTCTTTCTTGGGCGACCAACTGACCTTTTTCCATCGGGCCTTTCCCAGAATGTGGCGTTAAGAAGTCTTTCGTCACTTGATCTTAGTACGTGACCCGCCCATCGTATTCTGTTTGATTTAATGTAGCGTACTATGTTTTCATCTCCGTATATTGTCTGGAGTTCATCATTGTGTCTTCTTCTCCATTCTCCAAGTCATACCCTTTTAAATATTTTACTTAATGTGTGTAACAATTTTCAGCTAAATCGATCTAAAAATAACCGAGAAAAACTGTTTTAAAATTTTTTTTGATAATACCTCCTCGTCGATAGCCTAAAATAATGAAGTTTTCTGTTCGTTTGCCCCAACATTTTTGTCAGACAGTTACATGTTTTGGTTAAGAATATAATTAGTTGTAACTTACTACTTTGTCGGAAAAATGGTTGTAAATATAAGGGATGCACGAACCCAGCATAATTTAAAAGTATAGTTTATTAATAAACATTAAATTTTTTGTCCGACTTTGGATTTGCCCCAATATTTTTGTCCGACACTTAGATTTTTTGATTTGGAATAAAACTACTTATAACCCGATTTGTGTCGGAAATTTTTTTTATTTCGAGAAAAAAAACTAGTTTGTCGTTGTTCAAGGAGTATGTACGCAAATATCAGATCACAATTTTTCTAAAATTTTCCCTCTTTTCGGAAATTTTTTTGGAAAAATTTTGAGTACAGCTCTGCGTTTACCATTTTAAATGTTTTACTTAGTGTGTGTACCAATTTTGAGCTAAATCGATTCAAAAATAACCAAGAAAACTGTTTTAAAAATTTTTTTGATAATACCTTCTCGTCGATAGCCTAAAAGAATTAAGTTTTCTGTTCGTTTGCCCCAAGATTTTTGTCAGACAATTACATTTTTTGTTTAAGAGTATAATTACTTGTAACTTACTACTTTTGTCGGAAAAATGGTTGTAAAGATAAGGGATGCACGAACCCAGAATAGTTTAAAAGTATAGTTTATTATTAAAAATTAAATTTTTTGTCCGATTTTGGATTTGCCCCACTATTTATGTCGGACACTTAGATTTTTTGATTTTTTAATATAACTACTTAAAACCTGATACATGTGCTGAAATTTTTTTTTAATTCCAGAAAAAAATAGAGAACGATGTTTGTCGTTGTTCAAGGAGTATGTACACAAATTATCATATCAAAATTTTTCTAAAATTTTCCCTCTTGTCGGAAATTTTTTTGGGAAAATTTTGGGTACGGCTCTACGTCATACCCTTTTAAATGTTTTACTTAGTGTTTGTACCAATCTTCAGCTAAATTGATTCAAAAATTACAGAGAAAACTGTTTTAAAATATTTTTGGATAATACCTCCTCGTCCATAGCCTAAAAGAATTAAGTTTCCTGTTCGTTTGCCCCAACATTTTTGTCAGACAAATACATTTTTTGTTCAAGAGTATAATTACTTGTAACTTACTACTTTTGTCGGAAAAATGGTTGTAAAGATAAGGGATGCACGAACCCAGAATAGTTTAAAAGTATAGTTTATTAATAAAAATTAAATTTTTTGTCCGATTTTGGATTTGCCCCACTATTTATGTCGGACACTTAGATTTTTTGATTTTTTAATATAACTACTTAAAACCTGATACGTGTGCTGAAATTTTTTTTTTAATTCCAGAAAAAAATAGAGAACGATGTTTGTCGTTGTTCAAGGAGTATGTACACAAATTATCAGATCACAATTTTTCTAAAATTTTCCCTCTTGTCGGAAATTTTTTTGGGAAAATTTTGGGTACAGCTCTACGTTATACCCTTTTAAATGTTTTACTTAGTGTGTGTACCAATTTTGAGCTAAATCGATTCAAAAATAACCGAGAAAACTGTTTTAAAATTTTTTTTGATAATACCTTCTCGTCGATAGCCCAAAAGAATTAAGTTTTCTGTTCGTTTGCCCCAAGATTTTTGTCAGACAATTACATTTTTTGTTTAAGAATATAATTACTTGTAACTTACTACCTTTGTCGGAAAAATGGTTGTAAAGATAAGGGATACACGAACCCAGCATAATTTAAAAGTATAGTTTATCAATAAAAATTAAATTTTTTGTCCGACTTTGGATTTGCCCCAATATTTTTGTCGGACACTTAGATTTTTTGATTTGGAATATAACTACTTATAACCTGATACTTGTGTCGGAAATTTTTTTAATTCGAGAAAAAAAAACTACAGAACAATGTTTGTCGTTGTTCAAGGAGTATGTACACAAATTATCAGATCACAATTTTTCTAAAATTTTTCCTCTTGCCGGAAAATTTGTTAAGAAAATTTTGGGTTCCGACCTACGTCATACCCTTTTAAATGCTTTACTTAGTGTGTGTACCAATTTTCAGCTAAATCGATTCAAAAGTAACCGAGAAACACTGTTTTAAAAATTTTTTTTGATAATACCTCCTCGTCGATAGCCTAAAAGAATTAAGTTTTCTGTTCGTTTGCCCCAACATTTTTGTCATACAATTACATTTTTTGTTTAAGAATATAATTATTTGTAACTTACTACCTTTGTCGGAAAAATGGTTGTAAAGATAAGGGATACACGAACCCAGCATAATTTAAAAGTATAGTTTATCAATAAAAATTAAATTTTTTGTCCGACTTTGGATTTGCCCCAATATTTTTGTCGGACACTTAGATTTTTTGATTTGGAATATAACTACTTATAACCTGATACTTATATCGGAATTTTTTTTTTATTTCGAGAAAAAAAAACTAGAACGATGTTTGTCGTTGTTCAAGGAGTATGTACGCAAATATCAGATCACAATTTTTCTAAAATTTTAACTCTTGTCCGAAATTTTTTTGGGAAAATTTTGGGTACAGCTCTACGCCATACCCTTTTAAATGTTTTACTTAGTGTGTGTACCAATTTTCAGCTAAGTCGATTCAAAAATAACCGAGAAAAACTGTTTTAAAATATTTTTGGATAATACCTCCTCGTCCATAGCCTAAAAGAATTAAGTTTCCTGTTCGTTTGCCCCAACATTTTTGTCAGACAATTACATTTTTTGTTTAAGAGTATAATTACTTGTATCCTACTACTATTGTCGGAAAAATGGTTGTAAAGATAAGGGATGCACGAACCCAGCATAATTTGAAAGTATAGTTTACTAATAAAAATTACATTTTTTGTCCGACCGTCGAGTTGCCCCAATATTTTTGTCCGACACTTTGATTTTTTTATTAAGAATATAATTACTTATAACCTACTAATGTTGTCGGAAAAATGGTTTTAAAGGTAAGGGTTGCACGAACCCAGTATTTTTTAAAAGACAGTTTATTAATAAAAATTAAATTTTTTGTCCGATTTTGGATTTGACCCAATATTTTTGTTGGACACTTAGATTTTTTGATTTAGAATATAACTACTTATAACCTGATACTTGTGTCGGAAATTTTTTTTAATTGGAAAAAAAAAACTACAGAACGATGTTTGTCGTTGTTCAAGGAGTATGTAAGCAAATATCAGATCACAATTTTTCTAAAATTTTCCCTCTTGTCAGAAAATTTTTTAAGAAAATTTTGGGTACTGCTCTACGTCATACCCTTTTAAATGTTTTACTTAGTGTGTGTACCAATTTTGAGCTAAATCGATTCAAAAATAACCGAGAAAACTCTTTTAAAATTTTTTGATATTACTTTCTCGTCGATAGCCTAAAAAATTAAGTTTTCTGTTCGTTTGCCCCAAGATTTTTGTCGAACAATTACATTTTTTGTTTAAGAATCCAATTACTTGTAACTTACTACCTTTGTCGGAAAAATGGTTGTAAAGATAAGGGGTACACGAACCCAGCATAATTTAAAAGTATAGTTTATCAATAAAAATTAAATTTTTTGTCCGACTTTGGATTTGCACCAATATTTTTGTCGGACACTTAGATTTTTTGATTTGGAATATAACTACTTATAACCTGATACTTGTGTCGGAAATTTTTTTTTATTTCGAGAAAAAAAACTACAGAGCGATGTTTGTCGTTGTTCAAGGAGTATATACGCAAATATCAGATCACAATTTTTCTTATCACTTAAAACCTGATACATGTGCTGAAATTTTTTTTTAATTCCAGAAAAAAATAGAGAACGATGTTTGTCGTTGTTCAAGGAGTATGTACACAAATGATCAAATCACAATTTTTCTAAAATTTTCCCTCTTGTCCGAAATTTTTTTGGGAAAACTTTGGGTACAGCTCTACGTCATACCCTTTTAAATGTTTTACTTAGTGTGTGTACCAATTTTCAGCTAAATCGATTCAATAATAACCGAGAAAAACTGTTTTAAAATATTTTTGGATAATACCTCCTCGTCCATAGCCTAAAACATTAAGTTTCCTGTTCGTTTGCCCCAACATTTTTGTCAGACAATTACATTTTTTGTTTAAGAGTATAATTACTTGTATCCTACTACTTTTGTCGGAAAAATGGTTGTAAAGATAAGGGATGCACGAACCCAGAATAGTTTAAAAGTATAGTTTATTAATAAAAATTAAATTTTTTGTCCGACTTTAAATGTGCCCCACTATTTATGTCGGGCACTTAGATTTTTTGATTTGGAATATAACTACTTATAACCTGATACATGTGCTGAAAATTTTTTTTTAATTCGAGAAAAAAATACAGAACGATGTTTGTCGTTGTTCAAGGAGTATATACACACATTATCAGATCACAATTTTTCTAAAATTTTCCCTCTTGTTGGAAAATTTTTTAAGAAAATTTTGGGTTACGACCTACGTCATACCCTTTTAAATGCTTTACTTAGTGTGTGTACCAATTTTCAGCTAAATCGATTCAAAAGTAACCGAGAAACTCTGTTTTAAAATTTTTTTTTGATAATACCTCCTCGTCAATAGCCTAAAAGAATTAAGTTTTCTGTTCGTTTGCCCCAACATTTTTGTCAGACAATTACATTTTTTGTTTAAGAATATAATTACTTGTAACCTACTACTTTTGTCGGAAAAATGGTTGTAAAATAGGGGATGCACGAACCCAGCATAATTGGAAAGTATAGTTTACTAATAAAAATTAAATTTTTTGTCCGACTGTCGAGTTGCCCCAATATTTTTGTCCGACACTTTGATTTTTTGATTAAGAATATAATTACTTATAACCTACTAATGTTGTCGGAAAAATGGTTGTAAATAAAAAAATTTCAGGAAATTGACATCTTCGGCGCGTCCGACTGCGCATATGCCCCGTGAAAATTGTCCGACAAGGTTACCACATTATTGTAAAAATGCTTTATGGTAGATACCGTTAAAATTATCCATGTGGTAATAAATTTATTATTTTCATAAATTTGACATATTTAGCGTGTCCGACGCGTCGTATGCGCCAATATTTTTGTCCGACAAAATTGTTTTCATTGTTTATATGATAAAATCCATTGATTAAAATAGAATGACCAATGTGGTAATAAATTTTTTTCTTGCATAAAGTTGACAACTTCGTCACCGCTTGACAGACAAACGCCCCACTACCATAATGCGCCAAGCTCAAAATTTGTCCGACTCCACCCAAATAACAAGTACAAAAAGTTTCAACGGTGTGGTCATAAATAATAATTATATATGCGGGCCCAAGGCCTATAAGTTACTATGTATCAACAAAGAAAGTTTTTGCTAAAAAAAGTATTATTTCAAAGGACAGAGTATGTGTTTTTATTTTGCAATAAACAAATTTATTTATTTATATCGAAATGTACTAAAAATTAAAATTTATCAATCATTATCAAAGGTCATTGGAATGCCCAATCAGAGCAAACTATCCGCTGTCCTACGCGTAGCACCAAAAATTAATGTTTATTTAAAAAAATTCCTGACGCCGTGGTAGTTAACCAATTTTAATTTTGCACATGGCAAATGAAAGGTAAAGTATTCTTCTATATGTAAAAAAAAATTCAACTTGCTGTCTGCTTTATTTTCAGTCCTGCAACATTTTGAAAAAATGAATTTTTTTGCGAAAGCTGGATTGCAAAATTTATTTTGCAAAACCTGTTAAACCGATCTTAATGAAATTGACAATATTGTTTAAGGGCCGGTTGTTCGAACGCTAATCAACAATGATCACTATCAAATATTTAATTACTGTCACCAACTGTCAATGTCAACTTTGATTGGGTTGCTGAAAACATAATTGATTATAATTATGAGATTAGTTAATCAATTAACATAACAATTATTAACATAATTGATTAACTAATTTTATAATTGTAATCCATAATTATGTTTTCAGCAACCCAAACAAAGTTGACATTGACAGTTGGTGACAGTAATTAAATTTTTGATAATGATCATTTTTGATTAGCGTTCGAACAACCGGCCCTTATTATATCATAAAGTTTTTTTGGGTGAAATATGAAAGTCTTAAGTGTAGCATTAATGGTTGGAAAACGTAAAATGACAATACTCGTTTTTTTATGTTTTTTTTTTCGCAATTATTGCTATTTTGCCACAAGGGTGACAATTTTTATAATTTTTAACCAAGCAATCTTATATTGTAGGAAATTTAATTACGCAACTTTTATATCAGTGCAACTTTTTGCGGAAATGAATACTTTTAAAGCTATAATCAAAAAACGAAGAAAAAATTCGAACCTTTTTGAGTGGGAGGATAACTCAAATATTATTATATGAGTTTTTTCAAGCAATTTCTGCAAAAAAATATGAGTCACCTCTCAACATTCAAATTTACTAATATTTTTACAGATGAGCCCTGGTCTAAAATGAAAGTACATTATTTCAAGAATGCTATCTGAAAATTTCAGATTTATCGGAGCAAAATAACCGGAATAAAAGCATGTTGAATATCCCTACCTTCGACTAGCTTTGCAGCGGTTTCGCGCCAGCACGTTTAAGCGTAATGAGAAACGTTCAACAGCTGTTCCCATTCTCTCTTGTAAATTACTCCGCGATTCAAAAACATATTCCGGCATGCATCACTTTACGATTTAACACAAAAAAGAAATTGAAAATAAAAGTTATCAAAAATTTTAACGTTTTTTTCTCAAAACTGTTTTTTTAAATGCGGTGGACATTGTAACTCAAAAACCTACTTAATCCACCTGAAATTTTGCATAGATTTTCTTTAGACATTCCATGAGGTAGCGCTGTCGAGATATTTTTTGTTTAACAATAATACATATTTTTTTTTGAATACTTTGAATTATACTAAATATGTTTATTTAATTTAAAAATAAAAAAAATTCTACCACAGGTTCAAAAAAAATTCACAAAAATTTGCTTGAAATATTGATTTCAGACCATACCCCTCCTTAATAGTCAAATATCTACTGAAATAACCTACATATTGTAATAATAAGAGATGAAAAATGCATTATTTGGGACCAGGTGCAGGTGATAGGGCTCAAGCAGACCTGATCATTAACAAACTGGAATAAGCAGTTGGTGAGGCTCCTATCGGAGATCAGAATCAACTTCAGTAGTTCCAAAAAACATCGTTTAATGAAGGGGCCCTTGTGGATAAACTTTGCTAACATATACAGAGAGGATCTAAATTATGGAATAAATTCATTTTCTTTAAAATGGACGACTTTGGAGAAAAATCCTGAAAGAGGTCGTTTTTTATTTTTAAATTACAATTGTTTGGCACATATTTCATACTAGTGACGTCATCCATCTGAGCGTGATGACGTAATCAATGATTTTTTTTAAATGGGAATAGGGGTCGTGTGGCACCTCATTTGAAAGGGTGTTCAATTCTCTATTCAGTAATATAAACGATAATATTATTATTTATACAGGGTGACCAAAAAAATAATTTTTGAATTAAATTAATTGGCGCAAAAAGAAGAATGTATGTAATTTATTTATCTCAAAATACATTGTACGGCTGTCAGTAAATAGAAAAAAATGTTTTTCACAAATAAACATTTCTTTCCGCTTAAATTAAATCACAAACAGCCTCCCACCTACCTCTTGGCAGTTTGAACATTTAATTTAAGCGAAAAGCAATGTTTATTTGCCAAATAAACATTTTTTTTCTATTTTCTGACG
Organism: Diabrotica virgifera virgifera; assembly: GCF_917563875.1. Lineage (NCBI taxonomy): Eukaryota > Metazoa > Arthropoda > Insecta > Coleoptera > Chrysomelidae > Diabrotica > Diabrotica virgifera. The sequence goes on from NC_065444.1 coordinate 254,424,214, forward strand.
GCGATAGAATGTATTTTGAGTTAAATAAATTGCATAAAATCTTCTTTTCTGGTCAATTAATTTAATTCAAAAATTATTATTTTGGCCACCCTATATAAATAATGATATTAATGTTTATATTACTATATAGAGAATTGAACACCCTTTCAAATGAGGTGCCACACGACCCCTATTCCCACTTAAAAAAAATCATCGATTACGTCATCACGCTCAGAAATATATGCCAAAAAATTGTAATTTGAAAATAAAAATCGACCTGTTTCGAGATTTTTCTCTAAAGTCGTCCATTTTAGAGAAAATGAATTTATTCCATAATTTAGATCCTCTCTGTATACAAAAAAAAAATGGACTACTGAAGTGGCGAGGACTACGGAAGGCCTGTGGGAGGGAGTAAACTCAAATATAGCTGATCCCAATGATATGCCCAAGCGCCCCATAATCCTTACCCGCGTCTCCGAAAAATAGGCTGATGACGCAACCATCACGACCAGGACCCGTCTAAAGAGGCAACACCTTAAGACAGAATACTGGTTGTTGAAAAATCTGAAGATTGGGGAGGACGCGCAAACCCTAGTCTACACGATTTGCGAGGGATCGTATAAAGCATTGAGGGCCACTCATTTCAGGACATTTAAACTTGGAACGGTATCATTAAAGACAATTAAATCAGAACCTCCAGCATAGTAAGGCAGCTTCGGATGAACTTACTGATGCTATGCCAAGGTTTGATGTAGCCTTGATACAAGAGCCCTATACGGAGATTTATAAGCAATCAGTGGGACCAATTGTACCCAGTCTCTTAATTGAGGAACAGAAAACATTTGTTCTAATAACCTGGAATGCATTGAAACTCACTCAGACCATTTGTCAATGGCCATAATTTAACGAAATATGGATTTTTCAATATGACCCAGCACTCCATGTGGTGGAGACCCTAACTCTCCGAGAGCAAAAAAGCGAGGCTGAGCAAGTCCAGGGGGAAGTTCAATGTTTTTTTTTCGATTTTTGTTCACATTGAATGGGTACCAGAAGGTTTTATGAACACTCCAAGAAAAAATTCACAAAAGAAGGCCCGAAATGTGGAAAGCGAACACGACAATGCGCTGGCTCGGACCAACAACCTCGGAGCTTAATTGGCAGAAATATTATCGATATTTAGTAATAAAAAACAACACTTACTTGTAAAATTTCATCTGGCGTTGAGATCATTCCACCCCATCTAGTTACCCTGGCTCTTTGCAAGGAATTACTCCAGCGCAGTACTTCATCTCTCTCCATAGCATCAGCGATTGCCCTCATTGAGGGATTAGAGATCCTCATTGCTCGCATAAAATCCTAAAAATATTATAATTGTCATTGATTATTTTAAATATGTATACAATTGAGTTTACCACTACTTACTTTAAGCAACTGCATCTCCCTTCTCTGCTCAGCCAATAAAAATCTCTGTTCGGTAATCTCCTGTTGAAATTCATTTAATTTTTGCTGTTGTGTATGTATCAAGGCTCGTAGTTCTTTGACGCAATTATGATCCTTTAATTCGTCCTTGGGGATAATAAGACCACAACCCTGTTCGCATGGTAGCGGTCTCTTGGGGTTGTGTTCGCATTCTTCTAAATGTGCGGTTAAAGCATCCAGTTTTAGCACGCGGGTACACCCATACTGGGCGTTATCACAAGTAATACAAAGTCTAGAAGAAAAAGAAGTTTAATTTTTAAATTATTAAATTATTCAAAGATCAATACAAATCATGGGGTATGTGGACGATCTAGTATTGGTAGCGCCTGACGAACAAAAGCTAGAAAAAACACTTCTAAAGTTGACAAGAAAAGCAAAGAACATAGGACTAATAATCAATCAGAATACAAAAGTACAGACGTTAAAAAGTACAACAGACGATGTAAACAGAATAACAGAAATAAAAATCGGTGAAAATAAATTCCAGAGGATCAACTGCTTTAAATACTTGGAGGTAGAAAGTACAAAATGGAGAAGAAGTGTCGAAAAAGCGAGGAACGGAGTGTGGAAATTAGACCTTCGATAGCATCATCATCAATGGTGCTACAGCCCTATGAAAGAGCCTCAACCTTCCTAAGTCTATTACGCCAGTCAGTCATATCCATTGCCCAACATTGCCAGTTTGCTGCGCCTATTTTTCTCCCATCCTCATCTACACCATCCTTCCATCTGAGTTTTGGCCTACCCCTATTTCTACTTCCCACAGGTTGTGACATAAGGATTCTTCTAGGAGGGTTGTTCTGCAGTGATTTTGCTTATAAGAGATACTACGTTTTTACCACCAAATATATGTTTATATTGTCCTTTTCATGAGCATTTTTCAGTACGTAACAAATGATAGGAAAAAGGGTAAGTCCGTGATAATACACATTTATGACATTTATTCTAACATGATATTTTAGTTAAATCTGACAGTTGTCACATTTTATTTTCAATTTGGAATAAAAACAAATCAAATGTGTTTCTTGCATTTATAAAATGGTATTTTCTTTGATTTGTATAGTCTTATAAATTATACAGATTATATTTGTAATATTATTATCTAATTAAAAAAAAATATTTTTTTATTATGGCGCCATCTATTGGCAACTAGAATAACTAGAATAAATGTTATAAATGTCACCGACGAAATGTAATCACCGACGTGCCTTTTTTTCTGTCACATACAATTTAATGCGTTAGAAAGAAATCGAAAAACTGTGACGCACTGAAAGATGATCATTTTTTTTTTTTTTATGTAATTATGTTTATTTACAATCTACATCATTAAAAGAGTATTAAGTAAATTTTTTTTCCATGTTTTTGGTCATGAAGAAGAGACTTCCAATGATGTCTCATCTTATTCTATTTATGTTTAAAGTTTTAAAATAGGTCCTGAGGCCAGGTTCTATCTAGTCTCCTTGTGACAGGGCCATTATGAAATAATTCCCTTACTAATTCGTTGTCATGGTGAATGGTACGCTCGTTTTGTGATTCCGAGGCTCGATGGATTTCTTCTCTAATGAAAGGTATATTTAAGTCTTCGTGAAGTGTTTGATTAGTTACATACCAGGGTGCATCCACTATTGATCTTAGAACTTTCGACTGAAATCTTTGAATGATATTCAGTGATGTTGACTTTGCACAGCCCCAGAGGTGTAGTCCGTAGTACCAAATAGGTTTGATTATTGCTTTATACAGAAGAATTTTGTTTTGGATGTTGAGTTTTGATCTGCGTCCAAGGAGCCAATACATTTGCCGAAATTTCAAGTCTAGTTGTCTTCTTTTAGTCTGTATATGTTTTTTCCAAGTAAGACGTTGGTCAAGATGGAGGCCAAGGTATTTAGCTTCTGTTACTGTTGGTATTCGTACATTTTCCATTCTTACAGGTGGGCATGTGTTGTGGCGGTTTGTAAACGTTATTTGAGATTATTTTGTTTTATTTACTTTAGTTCGCCATTTTTTGTACCATTCACTGAGTATGTCCAGATGGTGTTGCAGGTCTTGTGAGGCTTGTATGTGATCTTCATTTACTGCTAGTATTGCTACGTCATCAGCAAAGGAAGCGATCGTAGTGTTAGGAGACTCTGGTATATCGGCTGTGTAGAGTGAGAAAAGCAGAGGTCCGAGAACACTACCTTGCGGAACTCCGGAGTTAATAGGACAGAGGCTGGATTGTTGGTCTTTGAATTTTACTGAGAAATATCTATTTGATAAGTAGGATTTGATTAGGAGGAAATAGTTACTAGATAGTGCTAATTTTACTTTGTAAAGCAGTCCTCTGTGCCAAACTTTGTCAAACGCTTGTGAGATATCTAGGAATACAGCGTTGCAGTATTTCTTTTCTTCGAGAGTTTTTGATATTTCATTTACTATTCGATGGACTTGTGTAGTAGAGTGATTTTCCCGAAAACCAAACTGATGTTCTGGTAGTAATGTTAGGAATTCATGATCTGCGTATATTCTTTGTAGCAGCAATCTTTCAAAAACTTTGCTAACGATTGGGAGTAGGCTGATGGGTCGATAAGATGTTACTTCATTGGGAGCTTTGCCTGGCTTAAGGATCATTATAATTTCTGCAAATTTCCATATTTTTGGAAAGTATGATAAACTTAGCATGCGATTAAATATTACTGTTAGCATAATAATGGCCTTACGAGGAAGTTGTTTTAGTACTTGTGCCGAGATTAAGTCATAACCTGGAGCTTTTCGTGAGTTGAGTTTGATTATTTCTTTCTTGACTTCTATAGGAGTAAAACTTTTGATTGGAAGGGACATTTGACATGCTGCGCTAATTAGTTCTTCCACTTCTTCATCAAGGTCTGGTGGCTCGGTTTGAAATACACTCGTAAGATGTTCAGCAAAGACGTCCGCTTTTTCTTTGTTGGAACGAGCCCATTCGCCATTTGGTTTATGGAGGGGAGGAATAGTTGTGTATGGTTTCTTGAGTTTCTTAGTCGCCTTCCATAGCGTCTGATCATTTGCTGTAAGGTTTGTAATGTAATGTTCGAAGGTTTCGTTGTTTGCAGCTTTGATGGCTACTCCAAGTTGTCTACGTAGTCTATTGTATATATGTTGATCTATGTTGTTTCGAGATCTTTGCCAGTTTCTTCTCGCACGACGTTTTTCAGCAATGAGTTGCCGAATGTGTAGGGGAACATTTGTTGTATGTGTCGGTCTGCGTTCAGTTCGTGGTGTAGATTGCCATGCCGCTTCTTGCACAAGGGTGGTGAAATATTGAGCTGCTGTATCTATCTCGTGTGGAGATTTGATTCGCAAATTAAGATTAATGTTTTCTTCTAGGTAGTATTGAAAATCTGCCCAGTTGGTGTTTTTTGACGCTAGTCGAGGAGGGGGTGTGTTGGTTATAACTGTGGTACTCTTGTTCATAATAACTGGTGTATGATCAGATGAGAGGTCATAGCTGGATTCTATTAGACAGTTGTTTCTGGATTCTCCTTTGCTTATGTAAAAGTCTAGGACATCTGGAAGTTTTCTGGGGTCACTTGGCCAGTAAGTAGGGATTCCGTTGGTGTGGCAATCGTAGTTGTTGTCGGTCATTGCTTTTAAAAGGTTACGACCTTTTGTTGTTATGAGTCTTGAGCCCCAATGTGTGTGTTTCGCATTCCAATCTCCCCCGGCTACAAATTTACTGCCAAGTAATTGAAAGAAGGCTTTGTATTCATCTGTGGAGATTGCATGACGAGGTGGGCTGTAGATTGCAGATATGTTAAAGTGCCATGGCGTTGCATTCACCTGAACAATTGCTGCTTGAATTTTTTCTGTTGCATATTTTGGCAATTCATGATGTGATATACAGCTTCGTATGATTATGGCCGAGCCACCATGAGCAGTACCATCGGGGTGAGGTGTACTATATGTAGTATAGAGCGGAATATTGAACATAGTTAGATCAGTAAAGTGGGTTTCTGAAACAAGCAGTACATCGATTTTATTCTGGTTTAAGAAAGTGATTACTTCCTGCTTATGGTTTAGCAGGCCATTAGCGTTCCATGTGGCAATTCTAATTATGTTTAACATTAACAATCCCTTCGGTTAATGACTTGTGTGAGTAAGTTTAATATCATACTATTTTGACTCATGAGTTGTGAGAACATGTTTTTGAACTCGTTAAGGAATGTTATTAGTTGTAGTTCTATGTTAGTTTTAGGTTCTTGGTCGCGGTTGATTTGATTTGCTGTCACATTTGCATATGTTCTATGATGATTTTGTAGAGTAGTGTTTAGCTGATTTGTTTCATTACTTACATGTGGGTTGTTAAATGTTGTTCTTTGGGGCTGTTGGTTTCCTCTTTTTGGCATATTTCTGTTTTCTACTAGTTCCGTGTAGACAGCACAGCCCTTATAGTTAGCAGGGTGATCTTGTTTGCATAGTGCACACTTAGCCGGAGTGTTTCTAGGTTTTTTACAAGATTTTGTATCATGTTGTTCTCCACATTTGACGCAGTAGTGTGGTTTAGTGCAATACGTTTTACTGTGACCGTAAGCTTGACAACGCATGCATTGGATGATTGAGTTTCTCTTCTTTGGTGCTTCCACTGCTATTTTGGTGTGACATAAGAATTCTAGATTAAATATGTCTTTGTTGTTACTCTTGGGTTCAAGGTCTATAAAAAATAAGGATAAGGGTTCCTTTGTTTGTTTGTGTCGGACGTTGGTTATATTGCGAACTTTATGGCCGGCATTTTCTAACTCCTTTGTTATATCTGTTGTGGGTATAGAGTGATGGATATGTCTTATTACCACTCTGTAGGCACGTTCTTCCTTTATTTGGTAAGTGTGGTGAACGATTTTTTCGTCTCGTAAATGTCTTACCAGTTGACGATAGGTATCTGTTGTATGTGTTATAACTTTGACAGTGTCGTTTGGCAGGGTTCTGGTATAGAAGGTTTCTTTTTGTATAATTTGTGCAAAGCTATCGAGCATATCTTTAAAGTTTTTGACACCATATATGAATATTGGAGGTGGTCTTGGTAGCGGTACCTTCTGTTGTTTTTCTATTTCAATGTGTTCAGTGTTCTCGTCGTTTGATAATGCACTGTATCGATTTTGTATTTTTGTTGGTGGTGAATTGGAAGAATTAAAATCGTTATTTTTAAATTTACGTTTTTTGACTACTTGCCATGAGTTCTTATTTTGGGCTTCTTTGTCTTCGTCTTCGCTAAACTCAATATCTGAATGTATATTTTCAAGATTTATCTGTCTTTTTGAGGTCTGCTCTGCAGTGGATGGGTTGTTTTGGACGTAGTACATTGGTTGTGATTGTAGTGGAAATTGTTGTAGTTGTGCTGGAAAAATGAATTGATTTTGTGGAATGTTTGCTATAGGAGTATTTGCCTCTTGACAGTAGTAAACGGAATTTGGTGCATTTTCGGAAGTGTTTTCTGGGGGCGGATATTGTTTGGGAGTTGGGTACATGTTCCTGGATGTATATTAATAGTGGACCTGCTGTTTACCTACAATTTCTGCTAATACCAAAATAGACACTGGTTGTATGTATTCCGTATGTGTGAATTGTTCATTGTAGAAAAACAGAATTTGGTACGTCACTGTCACTTCACTATTTATTTTATAATTATATTTTTTTCTGCAGATTCAACTGCTGAAGTTAGATAAACTTAATTATCATACAAAACGTCAAGACGAACTCGAACAGTATGAATAACGAATTCAAATTGTTTTAAGAATGTCTTTAAATCACAAAATTTCCAGAGAACTTTGAAATGTGTGTTCAAATATTGGCAGTTATTTTGACAAAAGATGATCATGAGAAAAAGAATATCTGTGGTATACCTCGTAGTTGTATCTACTCTTCCAAACACCATTTTCCTCTAGAGAATATTTATCTCAGGATCCTTCGTTCAAATATAAGCAGAAGGTTTTCATCTGTCTTGGAGATGGTCCATGTCTCCGATCCATATGTCAACACTGGTTGTATAAGCAAGGGTTTTGTATATGGTTATTTTTGTTTTTTGGCTTCTCATATGTCTACTCAGTCCAAAATAGCATTTGTTTGCTAGGATTATCCTTAGCTTGATTTCTTCCATCATGTTGTTCTCCTTGGTGATCAGGGAGCCTAAGTATATGTGAATTTGTCCACCACTTCAAAGATATAGCATATGGAGTGGAAATAATGTGTAATACAAAAAAATATTAAGAAAAACTAAGAATATGTTTATAATCCGGTTCTCTTCTACCGTGAGGTGTAGAGAAACTAAGAATAATTGAAACAAAAAATATGAGAAGAATACACGGCCAAATAAAGGCAGAACAAGAAGAATATAGAAGACTGATGTGATGAACCATGAAATAATAAATATAACTGAGGGGGAAAATACTACAATATAAAAGACACACCAATTAGGAGGTGCCAAGTTGATCTGGGAGAAAGCCCCCACAGGAAGAAGGCCCTTAGGATTCCCATGAATGCGATGGAGAGACAATATATGGCAGTGGCGTGCGGTGACTTTTTCGAAAGGGGAAGCGATTCAATAAGGATATAAAAATATTTTCTTAAGGGTCGAGGGTCGAGCAACTTTCCACCTGATAACACTCTGATGCGCAGGGGCTCTCTATTAGCAAAGTACTTAATTATGTGAGACGTCCTGCGTACAAGGACTCACACACTAAATCCGTGACGCGTGAATGCGTGAGGCACTCTATTCCCGCTATTTCTAGTGACTAGTGACCTATCATTGATCTGTATTGCTAGTTCGGGCCTTGAGTGCTCGCGCCGGGCTTGGTTTTCTAAAGAAGAATCATATTTAAAAAAAATATATACTCCGAGGCATTTTCCACAACACACAACTTTCACTAAAATGACACTTATTTATACTCGAGGTCTATTCTCCTATCAACTTCTGATAATTGTTGAATGCAGTCTTTTTTAATGGATAATAGGGCTAACTTTCAAAGTCTGTCTTCGCTTGTTGAATTTCTTTTAAACTCTTAATTTGAAACTTTTAATGCATCTAATACTGCAAAACTTCGTTCAACTGATGCACTTGTGGCTGGGATAGTTAGTAGTACTAATTCACACAACTTGACCACTTCACACAGCGACTTGTTTAAACCAGTAGTTATAAAGAAATCCCAGATTTATGGGTATTTCTTTATCATTCATGTCAGTTGTTTCATAAATGATACTTAACTGAGAATGCAAAGCTGGGATATCAAAAAATTTTCATTATTTAATCGTAATGACATAAATTCCTCTGTGGGAAATTTTGATGAATTATAATTAGAAATATTAAGATTATATATAATTCTACAAATTTTAAATCGTTAAAATTTTGAAAGCTAGAATTCATTTGTTGTAGAATATTATCAAAAGGTCTCTTTGTTTCCTCTGTTTTCTCTGTCTCTCTGTCTCCGAAATTATCAATCTTCATTATTTTTCTTTCATGTTCAAACCCCACATGTTCAGTTTTATCCCAAATATTTTTAAACTGCTCTCGTTTTTTTAATTATCGTATTAATAAAGTCATCAATTTGTCTTATACAAAATGCAATACCATTTGATTTCTGTAAAATGTCAAATAAAAGATCAGTAAAAGGAAATATCTCTGCAAAAAATTTAAATCGAAATATTCTTTAAGCGAATGTATGTAATACCTAAGCACCCCTTAGCAACAGTAAAGTAACAGTCGGAGAATCTCACTTTCGGGAAGGCGATACGACGAGCGCTTCCATGGCATACCAAAATTCGCGCGACTAGTGGCTGCGGTCATTGAACCCTGACCAATTTTAAAAGGGACAACTGCATGACAAGCGGCGATTTTGAGATGCGCTTCTGCCAGGAGTGGACCAAATAGTTGAATTGTGTGCATATTGAGTTCGTTCGTACGCGATTAATTTTTAATATTTTTCAATGACTATTGGCTAGGTAATATGTAGATTATTTGGATTAGGGAAAAAATTTTATTATTAAATATTAATTAATAATATATTTTCTTATATCGACGAATAAATAGGGAAGCGGCGCTTCCCCCGCTTCCATGGACCGCACGCCTCTGATATATGGTCAGATTTAAGAACAATTATTGTTCAGATTTAAGAACAATAATTATTGTTTTTAAATCTGAGAGACAATATAATATGGTCAAATTTAAGAACAATGATTGTTCTTAAATCTGACCATATATTGTCTCTCCATCGCATCAGAGCCACATTATGGACGTAGCCACATTAACTGACCTAACTATCATGGACGACCATTCAAGATGGAAGCGAGTTCTGCAGTTAAGAAAGAAGGATAACGAACTGGAAACCAGTAATAAACAGACCAAGAGGAAGGCCAAACATAAAATTGAAAAACCAACTACTAGAGGATATATCAAAGATGAAAATTGCAAATTAGAGAAAAAAAATTCAGGAGATGAGGGAGTAGAAAAAGATAAAAGTAGACAAAAAATATTGAGTGACCTATATTCTACCTAGAGTCATTGGTCTATATTAAGGGCGTAGGCGCAAAATTTCGCGCCAATATGTTTTAAATGCATTAATTTGTTTCGAATAATGAGAAAACTAATAAGTATTTTTGAATAATTTAAACGCAGAATGAAATATTGCGTTATTACCGAGTTTACCAAGCTAAAAAAATCCCATGTTTATTTTAATAAGAACAGGGGTGAAAAAAAGGAGAAAGTTTAGTGTGATTTTGAATTTTAAATATCTTATTCAAAAGAAACTGTATGGTTATTCTAAGGGACTTTCGACCCTCGGTAATAATACAATCTTTCATTCTGCGTTTAAATTTTTCAAAAATATTTATTAGTTTTCTCAGGATTCGAAAAAAATGAATGCATTTAAAACACATTGGCGCGAAATTTTGCGTCTACGCCCTTAAGTGTTACACTTAAAAAATAATTTTTGATGGGATAAAACAATCACGAAAAATCTAAGACTGTGTCATCAAACACCATCACTGAAGCATCAGCTTGGGTAAAAGCCCCTCTGCCATGAAGCCTGAAACTTTTCTGCAACAGAAAGGTTGCATTGAATACGGAAGTGAATATTTTACGTCGGTATGGATGATCCCTCAAACAATGTTGTTCTGAAGCTATTTCCTTGTGGCATTTTTATAATCAACTATTTTTAATGGGAAATAAGCCACAATTTTACCAAAAAAATGATTTTATTAACGTTTCAAAGCCCAAATCGGGTTTCGTTGTCAAAATACAAAATACTACTAAAATAAACAAAAATGTTGCTAAGTAAAAAAAATCTTCTAATAATTTATTTATTCTGACTCATTTATATTGGCAATTCAGACGTATATTATACATTTTAAAGTAGAAGACTTTAAAATGATATCGCCAATATTTATGAGTTGCGTTCCTGGGACGACTTTACTAAAAGATAGCTCATTCGATTACATGAAATCAATCCCAACTCAAGAATATCCGTCACAAAAAAATCATAGCATGTGATCTGTCTTTAAAAAGATAACCAAATGCAACGATGACAGTAAAATTCTCGCGTTAGAGATTTCATAGTAAATCACGAGGGAAAACCAGGAAAAAACCTCGTGATACTATCCCTCAAACAATATTTTTTATATGATACAGATTAGATTGAATTCTGAATTTTTTATATAGAACATTCAAGGAAAACAAATGTATTTTTATCAAAAATTCGACATGTAGCATAGTTTACTTGCAACAATAAGCAGACTTTAAACATGCTTCTATGGAAAACGAATCAATGGATTTTAACTTTTATTTTTAGGGAAGATTTCAGTGATTTCTAAAATTTGTTATTACATATATTAATATCTTATTGATTGTCCTATGTGGTCAATTCACGATTCTTGAAAAAAGCTCTTAAAGTAATAATAGATTACCTAAACAATACTTAATATTACCTTGAAAGTAAGTTCCTAATGATTCTTGGCACTGGGCGCAACTGCGGCGAAGTCACAATCTGTCTGTCAACTGGACAAGTCGGCTGTCTGGATATCCATTCTGTTATACATGCCTTACAAAATGCATGTTCACAAACTAAAGCCTAAAATCAAAGATGCCTTTCAAAATACTCAATAGTTGCAACTACACGATTCCATATTTGGTATTCATACAATTTAGAAAACACTTCTAAAATCAGGGACAACAAATTTCATACAAAAACTGGCTGTTTTAGCTTAGGCGCATTAGCCACTCAGCCAGTCTTAACAATTTCATTAAAGGAAAGAAAAAAAAAGAATACTATTGCAAGTAGAGTAAGTAGCTCATTAAATGATCATTTTTAAGCGTACATAAATGTGTTAGGAGATAATTTTGAACACCTTATGTAATTGAATATTAAAAATATTTTATTAAAAGTAGCTTCTAATTTTTTCAAAGATGTTTTTTTGCAAAATGTATTACTGATAAATAATGTTTCGTTCTTTATTTGTTACATTGTTTACATTTACATACAAAAGTAGTGTTTAATTGTCTTCACAAAATATTGTATTTGGTGTTTGTGTGTTTTTTTTTGTAAAATTTATTACTAATTTTCTTTGTTTATTTGTTGCATTTACATAAAAAGATAGTTTTTAATTGTTTCAAAAATGTTGCATGTAGTGGTTGTGTTTTTGTTTGTAAAATGTATTACTAATAAATTATTTTTATTTCTTTATTTGCAGTGTTACATTGATTACCGGATTGATAATCGGTAATCTTCAAGTGTCAACTCAGTCATGGCTTACTTAAAATTTAGATAAATTTAAACACCTAAAATAATTTGCTCTGAAAAATGAAAATACTAATAAATTTGGGGCATAGGGAATGTTATATAAAAATTAAAGTAGATTAATGTTACTTTTCAATAATGATATAAAATATAGGGTGTTCCATTTAATATTACTGAGAAAATAATGTACTTACGTTTTGACTCACCCTGTATTTGATATAAAGAAAATTAGCAATATCAATAATTCTTAAAAATTTTGACAATAAATAAAAAAATATGGCATTAATAAACCATTGCTCTTGTGCTTATTTTTATTTATACAGGGAGTTGAACTTGTTACGATTTTCATACAAAATTGGTTATAACTTTGTAAATACCCTGTATAACATACTAAACCTTTATATTTTTGTGATGGAGAAGTTAACAGGATTTCGAATATAAAATAAAATATAGGGTGTTCCATTTAAAAAAACATAAGTTAGGTCTGCCACTGTGTTATCGAACACTCTGTAACATTCTAACTAATTTTGTAATGTGAAGCTCAAAGGTGGCTAAAATTTTTGTTATTAACTTTTATTGCTATCTATTACTATAGCGGAGCTATTGAGCTTTACCCTACTAATCAATCACCCTGTATTTGGAACGGAAGGTTGAATAAGTGAATACAGAAATTTAGATTGTTTGCACAAGATCTCGCCCTGATTGACTTTGTCATTGCTTTTTAACACTGTGCTTAGTGGGACATTAAGTTGAGGACACTATTTACTAAATCAGGTATGCAAAACCTATGGTAATTTGAAGTAGTCCTGGCACTAGGGTATAAGTTGTCATCTGTAAAACTAGCATAGGCACCCTTTGGTTTTTTAAATTAGTATTTTGTATAACACCAACAAAAAAAGTTCATTTTGGCCCACCCTAAACAAAGGCATGTCCTGTAGTGCTTCCCTTAAAGGCATGTTATTGCTGGCCCTGTGAAGTATCATTCAATGGCTTTTTAGCCAAATCATCAACATATTTATTCATTATGTGTTAGTCCTATTCATATTATGAGCCTTAACCCTTCAAAAATTAACTTTTCTTTGATTTTTATGAATTTCAAAAAGGATTTTCTTAATAGGATATAGTTCTTTGAATTATGATTGGAAAAATCTATCATTTGAATAACAAGAAGAACAGAAAGAGAGTCGGAAATAATTGTTGCAGATGTATCTTCAAGTTCTTTAAAATATTGTAGTGCCTCATAAATTGCTATGACTTCCACACTGAAGATAGAAAAATCATGGCTTAATTTAAACATTTTTTCTGTCTTATTAGTAGATATGTGAAAGGCACATCCAGTGCCAACTAACCTCTCAGATACATATGTAGGTATATATATTTACAGAGTGTGGCCAATCCTCTAAAAATGTTCTTAATATGTTAGAGTTAATACCAATGTTTTCATGGTAACTTGGTTTTACTAATTTAACTTTATACAAAAAAGAATGAAAATATTCAAGTTCGAAGCTGTCAACCAAGTTATAATCACAATCAAATTTTGACACGATTCCAAAAGCCTGACAAAATGGGAGCAAGTTTTTAAGCTTTCAGTATTTATTTGTTAAATCTGGCTTAACTGGTTCAATGCCCACACTGACAATGTGTTGGTACTTGGGTTTCATCAAGAGTGCCCATGACATACAAGTGTTGACAGTGGTATATTGTTACTAAATGAGCCATTAAGTATGTGGTACCAGCCAAATGTTTTTTGTTTAAGATGGAATGAACGTATTAAATTGGCTAAATTTCTGGCCGAGATATTCTCTTCTATACTTAACACCTTGGCTGAGTTTAAAGATAGGTATTTATAAACTTACATTGGGTATGTTACGAGGCATATCATATGTTCCATAGTGAACCTTTGCCCCAGTACATTACGACACAGTTGACACAGCCAACTGTGTAATACAAGGTCTATTTGTCTCCTAACGCAGCCAAGGTGTTAATGAATGGCATTTCTGAAGCTTCTATTTGTAAAGCCTTATTTGGAGTTGATTCCATAGCTCCCAAACAGATGCACAATCCTAGGTTTTGTACAACATAAAATACAACAAAACCTGGCCCTGTCAAAGCAATAGTAAAATATTTAGCACATACAACAGTTTAAGTAATTTATTTTTAGGTCTTCCTTATGTAATTTAATTTTTTAACTTACAAGCCCAAAACTTGATTCAAACCACTTTTACCATATAAAAAGATGTAGATCCATAAATTGTTAGATCAGGAATAATGTCTAAAAATTGTAGATGGAATTAAAAGCTATTATTAATAAGCATCCCACCGATTTGCAATTGGTTCTGACTGTAACTTTGTTTAAGGAAAAACTATCTACAAGATAATATCAACATTACATATCAACAAACCCCATATACAAATAGAAAAAAGCAAAAAGTTATATTTTAATCTTAATAAAAATATAACAGCTTTTTAGGCATCAAAAACTACTAATATGAGTGCATACATTACATAAAATTATAAACTTTAACAAGACATAACATAATATCTGTACCTGAATGGGGTCTTCCAGAACACCTGAACATATAGGGCATACAAGTTCTTCATCTACTGTTCCTTGAAACCTGTTAATTTCAAATCCCATGTTAGCAATTAACGATCATATCATTTTTTTAATGGTTTCATGGGTCTTTTTGTAATGTACTTTTTTGGAGAATCAAGTTTTTAAGCTTTCACCTGCCAGCCAACCTCCCACTTCCTGGGTCCTGTCATCTTTCAAGGTCTGACAAATAAGGTATTAAACCAAATATTTGCCAATAAAAGATGTGTTCAAAATGTTTGAGATAAAATCGTATAATAGACTGTGGCGAATAAGATTAAAAACAGCCAGTATTTAGAACATAATTTTATTTCATAAAATGTATCCCAGCTAAAAAATTAATTTGATTAATTTGGGCATTTTTAATTTGACATTTGACATATCATATCTGCCAGAGCTCCACAAACCATACATACTCATAGACGTTTCACGTAAATTGTCAAGGTCAAGACAGCAAATTAGTTACCATTCCAATCCAGAGATGTCGCTGTCAGTCAATTCTCTTGTCATAATTAACAACTGACAGTTGACAATTAAATTAATTTACTTTTTATTTTACAGTTTGTGGCTTAAATATTTTATTATAGTGGTGTTACGTTTTTAATTAGATTTAATCACAATTTTAATCAATTGTATTAACCTCCTCTCCGTTTTTGTGAGTAGAATTTTTAGTTTACATTGATCATCCCGTTTTGTGTTTCTCCACATTTAAAAAACAATATAATAGATCATGAAACAGTTTATTCCAATAGACAAGTGTGTCATCAACATTTCGGGCCTATATATTTTTGGAAGTTTGTAAAAGATTATAAGGTATTTATCTAAACAATCATCCTACAAGATTCTTTCAAAAATGTTTATTCAACTCAATATTACACATCACGTGCTTTCACGTGACACATGGCAGTAGTGTTTATAGTTTATAGCATTTTGAAAACAAATTGGAATATTTGAAGTTTTCAGTAAAACATTGAATAAAACATTGAATTGTCTTTCTGTTGTATTAATTTCCTGCGAAATTTTATCAAAAATCCCGGAAAATTTATAATTGGAAATTCCTACATAACTAAAATTTGTCAATTTAGTTCCCATTCCAATCAAGAGATGGCGTTAATTCGATCCGAAAGATTAACATGGTCGTGAAACGTCTATAAGTATGTATGGTTTGTGCAGAGCTCCATATTCTCACTGCAATGTTGCCGGATTCACAGATTTTTCTGCTCGAACAATAAAAGTAGAGCTGTCTGTAATATTAGTTTTTTTTAGCTTATCGGATACTCCCAATAATTGTACTTGTGGCAAAATCGGAGATCTAACAAATCGTCATATTAGAATGTCATTTACAAATAAATAACATAAACGACCTTTATAAGGAATTAATAAATTTAAAATGTTGTTTCCCAATAAACCTTAAAGTTGGATTTATAGTTTGACGTAGCGTAGACGTAGACGCAACGTAGACGTAAGAAACGGACTGGAGACGGAAGAAAATATTATGTCAATTTATAGATCGACGTAGCGGAATTTTTGCGCATGAGTAGAAAGAGTAAACAATGGGTGCGTTCGGACGACCACAGCGGCTGGACAGCTGTGCCAGCAGTAGCTGTCAGACGTCACCGCTGGAAGCCAGCCGCTGAGAGATTTACTAAGCTTTCCCTATCACGGCTGGATACAACCACTCAGCCGATTTCTGCTGACCGCCAGCCGCTATGGTCGTCCGAACGCACCCAATGACTTAATTCTAATTCAACAACATTGCCTATAAATTATACGAACAGTAAACAAAATTTGTGTTTAGGTGATCCGAAAAATTAGTGGTTGGTTGAAAACGTCACAGTTGACAGTTTTTAATTTTTGCTAAAAAAACCTCATCAAACCTAATTTAGTGTGAAAACAGTTGTTAATTCTTGTTAATTTTTTATTTATCGTTGATAAGAAGTCGAGGTCCGCTGGGATGAACAGCCTCGGCTTCTTTTCGCAGTGAATATCTGTTGTGAATTTTGTTGTGTTTGACATTTGATTTTTTGGAAGAAAACTTAAAATAGACAAATCTGTGATTATCGTTCGAGGTGAACGGACGACTCATCCAAAGGGTAAGGGCCAAAACTATCTATATTTCCCTGTTAATTTCTAATTTGCATCGACTGGCATAGATTTTAAATTCGTCAATCTGCCGCATAAGATGGAGGAAGAAGTTCCTCCCGATCCTCCTCCACCACCTGACCCTCCTAATAAAATCAACCAACATGAATGTCAATCTCAACCTCCAATTATTCAGAAAAGTCCTAAAGGAAAAAAACAAATACTATTTTCGGAGACCGACATAGGTCCTTATGAAGTATTTGTCCAGGGTCAGGATAAAAAATTGGAGATTACCACGTGTTAAGTATAGCTAAATCTATTTCTGTTTTAAAAATTAAAGACATCACGAAAATCAGTAGAAAAGGTAAAAACAGGATAGGGGTATTATTTGCCACTAGAAAAGCAGCCAACGATTTCGTTGTGAGGAAAGATTGGGAAGCCCTAGGGTATGACGTGTTCATTCCATTTCATCAGATTTCTTGTAGGGGTATAGTAAGGGGAGTTAATAAAAGATTCACAGAGGAAGAAATAAAGGAGGCATCAGAAACCAACTTGGCTTTATGTAAGATATTAAGTGTAAAGCGAATGAACCGGAGAGTACAAGTGGATTCAAAGGTTGAATTTGTCTCCACGGGAACTATTAGCATAACTTTTTCAGGAAAAACTATTCCTAAAGAAATTTCCATATATCAACTACCAATGAGGGTCACACCATTCATTAGCCCTGTTCTTCAATGTGGAAATTGCTTACTTTATGGCCATTCTACGAACCAATGTAGAGGAAAAAAGAAATGTGCTAGATGCGGAACTTCTCATGAGGATTCTTCATCTAATACGTGTACAAAATATTGCATTTTCTGCAAATCTTCTGACCATGAATCAAATAGTCGTAATTGTAGAGAGAGAGTCAGACAAAAAGATATTAAGGATCTAATGTCCTTTTCTAATCTATCTTTCTATGAGGCAAGTCAGCAGGTTCCTAGGATCCATAATATTTCATCTTTAAACATAAACGATTTCCCCCCCTTACATAGCGATCAGAATAATTCTAATGGCATCTTACCACAGGAGAGGAGGTCTGCAGCCTCAGCTCAATATTCAAAACCTTTTAGTCAAGTCACTCAATCTCCACCAAAAAGAAGAAGACCTTCAATACAACAAAATACAGGTTATGATAAAATCTCCCACCAAAGACTACTTATTAATCCATCAGGTAGAAGAATAAATGAGCCTTCGACTTCAAAATTCAATCCTGCTCACTCTGATTCTCAAATCACTAACTCACAATCTTTATCCCAACTTCATTTGGATTTTAATCAGGCCATGTCTATGCTGAACCAATCTCACAGGGAGCTCGTCATGACCTTCATTGGGGACTTAATAAACTCAAAATCATACTCCATTCCTTACAATATGGCAGATCTAAAGACTAGCATAAACAAAAGTGTATCACCTTTCAATACAAATGTAAACCAGGGTCGGAGGGGAATAGAGGATCTCGAGCCTGAGGATTCGAGATCTTTTGACTCCTTGGTCTAGCAAACATACTCTTTATAATGAATCCTAACACTCCGATAACCATTATCCAGTGGAATATACGTTCGTATAACACTAATTCTGACAATCTAAAAATCCTTATAAAAAACCTTAACCCAGATATAATCCTTATTAGCGAATCTTGGCTCTCAAACCAACATGTTATAAGATGTAGAGGGTATCAAATAATCAGAAAAGATCGAGAGGATGGCTATGGCGGATTAATTACTCTTATCAAAAATAATATTGATTATAGGGAAATTCAAATTGCCAATCCAGGCTTCAATCATGATGTCCAATTCCAACTCACATTTCTCCCTAACTTTAATTTGAATATTCTTAATATATACTGTCCACAAGACAACTCTATCTCCAAATCCAACTGGTTTTCCCTTGTTAAATTACTTAATAAGCCATTTTTAATCATGGGTGATCTAAATTGTAATCATAAGGCATGGGGTAGTTCTAGAGACAGTCACAATGGTAGGATTATTTTTGATTCTTTGGAGGAACTTGAGCTAGTATTTCTCAATGATGGGTCCCCAACTAGACTGGTGGCCCCAGGAGGCAGTAAGTCGGTAGTAGATCTAACAATGGCATCAGTCGATGTGGCAGCCAGTGTGGGCAAGTGGTCCACTATTTCAGATACTGGAACTAGTGACCACTTCCCCATAATATGTCAGATAGGTGTATGTCCTCAATCTCCCCCGCATTCATGTAAAAGAAGAAATCTAAAGAAAGCTGATTGGTCTACTTATCATAACAATTTAAACAGCATTTTCTTAGCTTCTCCCAGGGAAGATTACGAATTTTTTACTAACTCCATATCATCGGTAGCTGATGAAACAATACCTTGGCTTCACCCTCCTAATAATTCCAAATACCACATTCCATGGTGGGATGACTCATGTGCTGAAGTCGTCTCTGCGAGAGTGTCTGCCTTAAAAAAATTTAAAAATATCCCCTCAATGGAAAACTATATCGAGGCTAAAAAGAATATAGCCAAATCAAGAAAATTCCTAAAATCAAAACGTAAAAATAGTTTCAGACTATTTTGCAGTAAATTAAATAGAAACACTCCTCTAAAAGTTGTGTGGGAGAAAATTAATAAGGTATCGGCTTCGAAACCTTCAATATATACACAATTGCCCTCTACTCCTATATCCCACGAAATTCTATGTTGCTTAACCCCCCTTTCCACTGTCAATAAAGTATTGGTTAGATCTCCTCAAGCCCTAGAACCGCCATTTGCTCTCGACGAGTATCAGAACTCCCTCTCAATTAAATCTGACTCGGCTCCTGGTTTGGATCAGATTTCCTACTCAATGTTAAAAAATCTTCCCGTTGTTGGATCTTTGTTATTAATTCAACTTTTCAATGAAAGTCTTAGAACGGGTATAGTTCCTGTTCAGTGGAAACAATCAGTAATTTTACCTATAATCAAAAAAGATAAAGATTGTAATAATCCGTTAAACTTTAGACCAATAGCTCTTTCTTCATGTGCAGGCAAAATGCTCGAAACTCTTATAAAGAATAGAATAGAGTGGATTTTGGAACATAATAAGATTTTTAATCCACTACAACTAGGATTTAGAAGGGGTAGAGGTTGTACGGAATGCCTTACATACCTCACCTCAACAATTCAAATAGGCTTCGCTCAAAATCAATACACTGTTGGCATATTTCTAGATATCTCTTCTGCTTATGATAATGTCAATATATCACTCTTGTATTCCAAATTATTAAAGTATAACATTCCAACCCAACTGGCTAATTTGATTTTCTGCCTTCTAAATGATAGAGAGCTATTTGTCAAAGACAAACTGGGACAAACCCATGGCCCAAGAAAATCAAGTCTGGGACTGCCCCAAGGTTCCCCATTAAGCCCTATCCTCTTCAACCTATATTGTCTTTCCCTGTATAATTTAATCCCCTCTTCATGCAAACTAATTCAGTATGCAGACGATTTGGTTCTTCTGATTAGAGGGAGTGATATTAATGAATTGGTAATTAATGTAAATAAATTATTGATTCAGATGGAATCATGGTTGCTAGACCACAATTTAAATCTGTCTAAGAACAAATCTTCTGCAATATTATTTACAAAAGGAAACACGAAAATCTCTCCCCCTAACGTAATATTTTGTAACCAGAATATTGGTTGGGTGGATTCAGTCAAATACCTGGGGGTAAATATTCAAAAAAACTTAAAGTGGAATTCATATGTAAACTCAATAGAACTAAAAGTAAATCGTGGCCTGAATGTGATGAGAGCTCTTTGTGGGACTTATTGGGGAAGTGATCCAAAAACCTTACAAATTGTACACAATGGTCTGATTCAGAGCCATCTGGACTTTGGCTGCCAGGTAATTTTCGATTGTCCAACTTCCTTAATTAAAAGATTGGAGAAACTAAAATACAAAAGTATCCGAATTATAACTGGATGCATGAAATCTACCCCAATTCATGCTCTCTTAAGTGAAAGTGGTCAGATCTCGCTTAAATCTAGATGGGAATGGCTTAGCTCTAAATTTATATTAAAAAATTTAATGTTAATTGGCAACCCAATTATTTCCGCTCTCGACCTGTTAGAATTGGCAATTCAAAGGAACCAAAATCATTGGAAAAACAGAAGTATTCCATTTCTAGTGCTTTTAAAAAACAAATTTAAAAGTACTTATCCCAACTTATATTTAAGTGACTTATACCCATGCCATAACTTTGAACTAGACCATCAATTATCAACAATTCCAATCATAAATATCCAATCTAATCGTTCAGATGAACTTGCCTCAGTTCAACTCCAAAAAATAATTCTAAATAAACCTAGTCACACCAAATTCTTCACGGACGGCTCGGTTGATGATGAAGGATCAGCAGGCTTTGGTGTCTTTAGCCGAGAGATCAACTATTCTTATACCAGTAAACTACCTAAGTATACCCAAATATGTACGGCTGAGATTGTCGCAATTAATCATGCCCTCCAAATTATTTTGAAAAATGGGATTAAACAAGCAATCATCTGCTCGGACTCTAAAAGTGCCTTACAGAAAATAGGCAGATCAACCTATTCTATGGAAACAGAACATTCATCGTTCATGACCAAGAGAGGCATCATTGAAGCGAAAGAAAATAACGTTAATATTAGTCTGGCATGGATTCCAGGACACTCGAATATTAAAGGGAACATGGTGGCTGATAAACTAGCTAATATAGGTAGAACCTTAAATGTAGCTGCTGGTATCACTCTTCACTATTCCAACTTTCTACCAGACATCAAGCATTCCATCTGGAATCAGTGGAAGCAAGAATGGCAGGGGAAAAATCGAAATAATTCATTTTACTCTAAAATTGTAGGTCAGATAGATAAACTCCCTTGGTACCACAATTTTGCATACCAAGACAGAAGACATATAACCACCATTATTAGAATGAGGACAGGTCATTGTGCTACTCCAGTTCACCTATTCAGGATAGGAGTAAAAGATGACCCATATTGTGACTGTGGCCGAGTTGGGTCCTTAAATCATCTGATTTTTGAGTGCCCTATAAATATGTCACCCAATTTTGACCTATATAAAGAATTAGCCAAGACAAATATCCCTACTCCCATTGAAATTTGCCTACTTATGTCCAACCTTAATCCACGTAGGATTAACCTGATCCTTAAATTCCTTAACTTAGCCAAACTTAATTTATAAATTAATCAATTCCCAAATTTGAATTAAAAAAATTAAGAAGATAAAGATATAAAAAAATATTGGACCTCCAAATGATAAAAGCCTTAACCCTTATGGTATAATATTGCCTTTCCTGTAGGGACTATCTGGCCCTATACGAAGATGTTCCTGCTAATATATATTTAAAAAAAAAAAAAAATTGAGGCTTTAACATATATATTTGGAAATATTCGACTGCCCAGAGCAAGACAAGAGTATTTCCCTGGTGTAAGCTGGGCGAATTATCCCGAGGGATATAACCCAATAAAGGAAGAAGAAGAAGAAGAAGAAATTTGTGTTTATTTATTTATACTTATACTATTATTTATTATAATATTTATCTGTTTTGTGTGTTACATGGATTAGGAAATAAACGAAAGTATGCTCTTTGGTGCCGCATGCCGTGGGATTTCCAACTATTTTGTTTCATTTCCTGGTCTTTAAATGTTTATTGGATTTACCTATCGTATAATATGTGTGGATAACCACGAATTAGGCTAATAAACAACTCATATTTATCTGAAATATTGAAATGACTCTATGATATATTTTTATTAAATTAATAACTTAACATCTATTGTATTAACAAATAATTAACAAAATTCGAATATGTTGACAATCAACTTTTTACACAACACAAGGGATGAGGGGGCGGGGCGGGTCCACTTTGAGTGACAGAACAAAATTCTGCCTTTTGATTGGCCAGACGGAAGAAACGCACTGTAAAAGATGAAAGTTGGTCATCTCTTCCGTTACGTTACGTTTCTCTTACGTTCCGTCAGGCGCTTGCGTTCATTAATAAACACGAGTACACAAAATTCGGTGTTGATCTTTTCCAGTGCGTCTCCGTTGCGTCTACGTCTACGCTACGTCAAACTATAAATCCAACTTAATACTTTATTTACAAATGATATGGAAATTCTTCATCTCATCTATATAAACATGTTAAATTATATAAATACAAGTTGTAAAGTTAATATGTACTAACCTAGGCATACTCTTTTAATATAATTTGAAAAAATTTAAAAGAAAATATATATATATATTGTTATATTTCTATTTGATATGAAAATTAAATTTTGATAATTATAAACAGAATTCAATTTAATATAAAATATTTTCAATTTTCTCAACCACGGGCATATAAATTTAGAACAACCTGTATACAACAAATTGTTATATTTAATTTAAGAAGTGATTAAACGAAACTCGGAACAATGCGCTTAGAATGAACAAAGTGAATGGCGCGTACGATTGTCGTTGTTCGCGGAAGGTTCGATCATTAGCCTATGCTAAATAAGACTCAAGTGAAATCGATAATAGGTCATTATCGTTGTTCGCGGAAGGTTCGATCATTAGCCGATGCTAAATAAGACTTAGTGGAAGTAGATAATAGATCATTAAATTTTGTAATTAGTAGAAAGTAATTTTAGAATGGGAATTAACTATTTTTCTTTTGAAATCCATTAAGCATATTTAGAAAGATTAAAAATTGGTTTTGAGGAATACTGCGAATGAGAGTTGGTGGTGGAAGTTTGATTTGTGAATCTGGAAAGGATATTTAGAAAGTAGGGGAATGAATGACAAATAGAGATCAGAATGTTTTGAGCTGTCGAGAAGTGAAGTCCAGTAGTAGACGGTAGTCTACGGAGAGTGAGAAAGCCGGTGTAGTTCCGTGAGTGTGGAGTATCTATCGTGGAACGAGAGGTAGGCCAGGTTGAGAGTAAAAGAACCTCCTTGAGCCAAGAGTTCCCGGTAGCTGATTGCAGTTTCGAAAAAGGTAGAACACAGCATCACGACAGAAGCAGGAAACGAGAGCTATACGAGCTAGTTTCAGAGGAGAACATTACTGGAAGCCAGGACGAGGTTTTGATTGCAGCCAAGGATAGCAGGAAACGGGTTTTGTGTGAAGACATTCTCAGTTCACCAGAAAAAGGTCAGTCTCATTTGTTTGGACATGAATGTATGGGTTTTTCGTATTAAATACCACATTTAAAATTGAAGAAACATAATCAATAATATCAGAAAAGCTTCATCAAACTTAAACAGAATTGTTGCTAATAAATCATAATAGTTAAATGTTAATAAAAACTTTCAATTGGAAACCAAAAGGAAATAAGATTCCCATGTGTAAATGTTATGTTTAAGAATAATAAGATATAGCAAATATTAAGCAGTGAATGCCATTTAAATAAAATAAACAATATTTTGATTACAATTGTAACCCATATGTGTTATTATTTTACTCTTTTCTTTCCTATCCCGATTAGGAACCATTGAGAAATACTTAGAAGCCACGTAAGTAAGTAATTAATTTTATAAAAAGCCCTGAGATTGAAAACATATTGATATGTGATCTGGTAAATTAATTAGATTATTATTAATGCATTGATTAAATTAAATGACATACAAAAATATTATCTCATATCAATAATCAAGATCACATCAACTGTCGTCCAACGTGGAAAGCATGGAAAAGTATTTCTAGTGGCAAATTTGAAGGATAGAAAGAGTAAAGCCGGTATTTGAAAATTTATATGCCTGTGGTAAAAAGTGAGATACTTACATTTGATAACATAAAATTTTAGATCTCTTTAGGTACAAATTTTACATAACTGATTTAATATTTTATTTTTACGATATTTACATTTGATATATTTATTGACAATTTATAATATTTGGGTGAGAAAAAGTCGTCTTGGTAACATACTAGTAAAATTTCATATTTGGCGGGGACAGTACTTCTTGAAAACAAATGTCTGTGACAAGAAGCCAAAGCAAAGACAACAAAAAACAAAAAGAACATTCAGACCAAGAAGATATTTTAGACACGACAATCATGGCATCAGAACAGCAAGAATTATCAGGAATAGATAAATTATTACAACTAATGCAACTCCAGTCACAAAAAATGGATAAAGTGGATCAAAAAATGGAAGAATCACAACAAAAACTGGATAAAAACCAGGAAGAAACATCAAAGAAAATGGATGAAACAAAAAGAATAATGCAAGAAAATCAGAAGGAAACAAAACAAGCCATAGAAGAGAACAACAAAAAAATGGAGGAACGCATAGAAAAAGTATGAAATGAAAATTAAAGATCACATGCAAGAACAAGAAATGAGATTGAAGGATCACATGAAAGAACAAGAAATGAAAATTCAAAATAAAATAAAGGAGTTAACGAATGGCCAGAAAAAGGAACTAGAAAATTTGGAAAATAAGTTGGAAAATGCTATTCAAGTAGACAGAGAAGAAGTGGAAAAAAGAATCACAGAAATAGAAAAACAAGTCACCGAAAACAGGACGCAACAGAATGTCGGAGAAAGAAGAGAAATGGTTATACATAGCACAGATGACGTGAAGATAAGGTTTGGCGGGGATGTAAGAAGATTACACCCAGTGCCGTTCATAAATAGCCTGAAAAAGAAAATACAGCACATCGGAAATTTCGAAACAGCAAAAGAAACTATCAGAAACCATCTAAAATATGAAGCAGGCCTATGGTTCGATTGCAAAGAAGAAGAATTTGACAGTTGGCAACAATTTGAACAAAAATTTTTGAATTATTTCTGGGGAAAAGTCCAACAATTGGAAATTAACAAGGAATTGCAAAATGGGAAATACAATGATAGGATGGGTATATCAGAAAGGACATATGCATTACAAATTTACTATAACGCAAAACATTTACAATATAATTACTCATCGGAACAATTAGTCGAACTGATTGCAAGACATTTCGAAGAAACGCTGGAAGACCATATCACATTGCAAAACTACAAAGACATAGATAGTTTATGCCAATTCCTACAAATAAGAGAATCACGTTTAAGAGAAAGAAAATCAAGAAGGTCGCGAGAAGATTACAGGCCCCGAGAAACACAGGATTACAGAGATAGAAATCAAAATAGGAGGGACTATACAAGACGAGATTTTAATCCCAGAAGGGAAAACGAAAATAGAGACAACGGAAGAGGAAATTATGAACAAAGAAATAGGCAATGGAATGAGGACAGAAATCGAGAATACCAGAATAGAAACACCACACTCGCAAATCAAGAAAACAGAAATAATGGTAGACAAAATGAACAGGGATATCGAGAAAACCGAAACAGATCCGACAGACCAAGAGAAAATAGAAGAGAAGTAAATAATACCCAGACAGATGAATATGACGGAGAGATACATTATGACGAAAATATAAACAACGATGAGCAACCGGCGTCTTTTCACGACGGCGCTCACTAAAAACCAAAAATCAAACAGGAATCTTTTGTAACCCCAAGGAGTTTATTAAATTGGCAAGAAACAACGAAAAGAAAAATGAAGTTAATTTAAAATTTTTGTGGATAGATTTATCAACGAGAAACCAATTAAAATTATGATAGATACTGGATCTGAAATAACATTGGTCAACAGAAAACTAATAGAAGAAGTTAACTTAACAAATTTAATTTACAAAATACCTAGGGTAACTTTAGTGGGCGCAAACAAACGGACATTGGCAACTATAAATGAAGGCATACGAGTAATGGTATGACTGGGTAAGAAGATGTATGCACTACAATGTGTAATAATGCCAAACATGTCACATGACATGATAGTACGAGTTGACGAATTGGCAGAAAAACATGTAGTGATAGATTTTAAAAATAATACGATGAATCTAACAGAAGAAAAAGAAGAAGAACAGGACAAGGAACAGGAGAAACAAAATACGGACGAATCAGGTAAAGAACAAACAGTGGAAATGAATTTGGCAACGAAGCAAGGACAAAGAAGAAAAGGGAGAAAAAGTCAGAAAAAGACAAAAGAAAATGAAACCTGTGGCTCCTCAAAAGAAGAGTTGAGCCCAGAAGAAGAAAAATTGAGAGTATCAAAAGCAAAAGAAAACTGGGATTCCTCAAAAGAAGAGATGAGCTCAGGAGAAGAAGAAATAAAGCTAACAAATGAAAGCGAAAAAGATATAATCGAAACAGTGGCATTTGAAGAGGAGGCATATGAAAACGAGGATGCAGAATGCACGGTAAAAGTATGTGAAAAATCTGAGGAAAAAGACAGAAGATTGATATGGGAAAAAGGGAAAGACAACATAATAGCCGACACTCTAACACAGGATGAGGACACTGAAAATAAGGAAACAATTACTCTACAGGTGGGACTAATTAGAGTAATACAAGAAGAAGGGGTATAAGACGTAGATTAAAGTAAGGAAATATACAGGGAGTTGGTTTTGCCTCAAGAAAATTTATTTAAAATTGCAGATAAATTTTATCGAATACAAGGCGGGGATTTGTTATATTTCTATTTGATATGAAAATTAAATTTTGATAATTATAAACAGAATTCAATTTAATATAAAATATTTTCAATTTTCTCAACCACGGGCATATAAATTTAGAACAACCTGTATACAACAAATTGTTATATTTAATTTAAGAAGTGATTAAACGAAACTCGGGACAATGCGCTTAGAATGAACAAAGTGAATGGCGCGTACCATTGTCGTTGTTCGCGGAAGGTTCGATCATTAGCCTATGCTAAATAAGACTCAAGTGAAATCGATAATAGGTCATTATCGTTGTTCGCGGAAGGTTCGATCATTAGCCGATGCTAAATAAGACTTAGTGGAAGTAGATAATAGATCATTAAATTTTGTAATTAGTAGAAAGTAATTTTAGAATGGGAATTAACTATTTTTCTTTTGAAATCCATTAAGCATATTTAGAAAGATTAAAAATTGGTTTTGAGGAATACTGCGAATGAGAGTTGGTGGTGGAAGTTTGATTTGTGAATCTGGAAGGGATATTTAGAAAGTAGGGGAATGAATGACAAATAGAGATCAGAATGTTTTGAGCTGTCGAGAAGTGAAGTCCAGTAGTAGACGGTAGTGTACGGAGAGTGAGAAAGCCGGTGTAGTTCCGTGAGTGTGGAGTATCTATCGTGGAACGAGAGGTAGGCCAGGTTGAGAGTAAAAGAACCTCCTTGAGCCAAGAGTTCCCGGTAGCTGATTGCAGTTTCGAAAAAGGTAGAACACAGCATCACGACAGAAGCAGGAAACGAGAGCTATACGAGCTAGTTTCAGAGGAGAACATTACTGGAAGCCAGGACGAGGTTTTGATTGCAGCCAAGGATAGCAGGAAACGGGTTTTGTGTGAAGACATTCTCAGTTCACCAGAAAAAGGTCAGTCTCATTTGTTTGGACATGAATGTATGGGTTTTTCGTATTAAATACCACATTTAAAATTGAAGAAACATAATCAATAATATCAGAAAAGCTTCATCAAACTTAAATAGAATTGTTGCTAATAAATCATAATAGTTAAATGTTAATAAAAACTTTCAATTGGAAACCAAAAGGAAATAAGATTCCCATGTGTAAATGTTATGTTTAAGAATAATAAGATATAGCAAATATTAAGCAGTGAATGCCATTTAAATAAAATAAACAATATTTTGATTACAATTGTAACCCATCCCAGCTAACAGTGTTCGTATATATAACGTGAAACAAACGTCAACATTTTGGGAGAAGTTACGACAAAAGTTACATCAAATTTTACCTAAAATATGCGTATAAATGTCACAGCGATGTTACGTAACAATTTTACGTTATTTCTACGTAACCTTTTTAACGTCACAAAAACGTCACTTTTTAGGAGAATTTTCGGTATAAATGATATTTATAAATAGGACTTAAAATTATTGTGTAAATAAAACCACATACATGATGCTGACACATTTATTAAATATTTGAAATAAACATTTATTATACATTTGACTTTTATGTGAGAGAAAGAGACAAAAATATTAATAGCTACTTTATATTACAATACATAAACATACCCTTGCAGTAATCTTCATTCGTAAACTGCACACTTTCATATAAGGACTAGGCTGCTTCCCCATTTTTAGAAGATATTTCCATCCATTTCGTTTTTTAACTAAACTGTCATTGAATAGAATTCTATTTTGTTTATCCTATTTAGGGAAAGAATGAAACGATAAATTACTATTAGGTACGCTTTATCCAAGAATCACATTGAGGCACGGCACACAACAATAATAATTCGATTTTTTTGACATAACTCCATACTCCATAAAAACAAACACGATTTTAGTCACGGAAATGTAAGGTTAGGTATTAATGAAACGTTCGAAATAAATACGCGATGGCGCTGCAATCTCAAACGAGATCTTATATGTGTCTATACCTACCAAAAAGCCACGTGTTAGAGACGAATAAATTCATACGCATTAAAACCTACCAAAGAGCCACGTTTCAGAAACGAATAAATTTATACGTATAATATACGTATTAAAATTTCGTATCAGTAACGTCATTTTTTGATAGATGTTACGTAACAATACAAAAAAACCTAAATTTAACGTTAATGTAACTTTATCTTGCTAGCTGGGATATGTGTTATTATTTTACTCTTTTCTTTCCTATCCCGATTAGGAACCATTGAGAAATACTTAGAAGCCACGTAAGTAAGTAATTAATTTTATAAAAAGCCCTGAGATTGAAAACATATTGATATGTGATCTGGTAAATTAATTAGATTATTATTAATGCATTGATTAAATTAAATGACATATAAAAATATTATCTCATATCAATAATCAAGATCACATCAATATATATATATATATATATATATATATATATATGCTCCAAGATTTTATTGTCTGCCCAAAATTCACAAGCCCACATTGAGCATGAGGCCTATTGTTTCCTCAATTAATTCACCTAACATACATATTGCAAAATTTTTGACTGATATCTTGTCAAAATCTTATAATTACAATAATGATTACAACATTGTTGACTCTTTTCAATTTAGTGAATTTATTAATGACTTTAAGCTACCACATGGTTATATTTTGGTGAGTTTTGATGTAGTATCACTTTTTACTAACCTTCCCTTGGCTAGTGTCCTTACTTCACTAAGAAATCATTGGAATATTATCCAACCTAATTCTCCAGTTTCCTGGGAAGTGTTTGCAGAATTGCTCCAATTAGTGTTTGACACTAATTTTTTGGTCTTCAACGACAAATTTTATTTACAAATTTTTGGGACACCAATGGGTTCCTCGATTTCACCCATCCTAGTGAATTATGTTTTGGATGATTTAGTTTCTGACCGTCTGGGTTATTTAGATTTTCAAGTTCCTTTTGTTAAACGTTATGTGGACGACCTATTACTAGCCTTACCACCAGACAAGACTCAGGCCACCTTGTCCATCTTTAATGGGTTTGATCCTCATTTGCAGTTCACATGTGAACTCGAGGACCCTAACAACCATAGTATCCCCTTCTTGGACATGCGTGTCACTAGAAGTGGAGATAACACACTTTGTACAAGTTGGTATAGGAAACCAATGGCCTCCAATAGGTTTCTCAACTACCATTCTTGTCATCCTTTTAAATATAAAATAAATCTTATTAAAGCTTTAAGCTGTAGGCTACATAGGTTGACACATCCGGTTAATCGAAGGGAATCCCTTCTGCTACTCAGAAGTATATTGGTAGATAATTCCTACCCTTCCTCCCTGATCAATAAATTTCTTTTTTCCCAAAGCTACGGTTCTTCTCTGAACGACATACCCAATGGTGACCAACTTAGATCAATATCGAATAATACTGTTAACATCACAATTCTGCCTACTACTAATCTTGGGACTCCTGTTTCCCAGTTTTCTTCACTTCCTTATTTTCCTCAGGTTACTGATAAACTTATTAAACTATATAAAAATAATAATATTCCTGTTAAGATTGCAATTAAGAACGCAAGAACAGTCAGAAATTTGTTCTCTAAGACTAAAACACCCTTGTCCCCTTTGGAACAAGTGAATGTGGTCTACCACATACCTTGTGCTGAATGTGACGCATGTTATGTAGGGCAGACAAAGCGAGCTTTAAAATCACGTTTAATTTCACACCGCAGTGATATCAATTTGAAAAAACCAACTTGTGCCTTAGCCCAACATGCAATAGATACAAAACATAAGGTGGACTTTGATGAAGCCAAGATCCTTTGCAATGAACGCAACCTGTCGAAAAGACAGTTCTTAGAGATGTGTTTCATATTAAAAACCTCTAATGTACTTAACAAGAGAACTGACATCAGTAACTTGAGTCAAATATACCATGCATTGATTTTGCAGAATTAGTTGGTATTATTACACTCAAATTATTATATTGTAAAAAAGTTTTGTGGTTTTCAGGCTTTTCCCACTTCTTTAATATTGATCTTGCGGAATCAGTCGACGTTATTACTCTTAAATTATTTTATTGTAAAAAAGTTTCTGGTGGTTTTTTCAAGCTTTTCCCACTTTTTTTGATAATAACAGTTTACTTAATAGATTGAACAATTTAAAATTTTCCATATGATAAAATTTTGCATTATTGATATTAATTTTAAATTACATTTTGCTAAACTGATTTATAAATTTTCTTAAATTATTGCATATTTTTTCTTGCTTTTTGAGCTGCGATATATGGGAGTTATACTGTTGCACTATCTAATATATTAGTTAGTTAACTGGATTACCAGTACTAACGTAGGCACTTTTCCATATAATTGTGTGAAGTGCCCTCACTTGTTTAAATTAAACTGTGATTCTTGTCTACGAGGTATAAGGTACATCCCTTGATTACTTCTTGATATTACTTTCACTTTTTAAACACTTATATAACTGTTTTAATTACATCAATTTAAATTTTACCGCGCTGCACTGCAGTTGTCAGTCACTCTTTGTTATAAATTTTTTAAAGGTTGCCTGCCTCTTGGCGAGATGTCAGTTTACACCTGATAATTCAAACTCCATTTTCTTTTGTGTGTCAGTTGGGCTCGGATGACCTGCTGGTAACTATTTAACTTTAAATTTTCAAAGTTGCATATTAGCATTCTACTTATTTAATGATGTTACCTAAAGTTAAAATGAAGTATGTTTAAATACTACTAAGTTTTTGGAAGTGTGAATCTGGTTTTTTCTTGGTTCATTCTTGACTTTAAAAAAGCAAGCCGGCTTTTTTACACTTGTTTTTTATATGTGACTGTTACCACATGGTCTTGTCTTTGGCTGTACTAAAGTTTTTTAAATATTAACTATACACTTAAATGTTATATACTTTTACATTACGTTGGTTCATGGATAAGGTTTTTTTACTATGTACATCTTATCTTTTGCTACATGTCTTTTTAAGGTAACGCTAGTGCTTTTTTACCTCTCTTTTGGATGTTGTTTCTTATACCACTCTTTTTGTAGATGAACTGATGATGTCTACTGAGCAGTAGACGAAACGTCTTCAATAAATAGATGAAGTAGCTGAATTCTTTGTCTCTTTTTTCACCCACTTGACCGATAAAACCCTACACTTACGAGTGCTCCTTTGTTATATATATATATATATATATATATATATATATATATATATATATATATATATATATATATATATATATATATATATAAAAGAACACGTACCTAATAAAATATTAACAATAATATAAATAAAAAAATAGAAAAAAGAAAATAAAATTAAAAAATGTAAATATATAAAGTGGTTACAACAAATTAAAATATATAATAAAAAAACACAGTAAAATAATTAAAAACAAAATAAAAATAAAGCAACAAAATGTACCTATAAATTTATGACTATGAATCTGCACTGTCAAAGCCATTTTTCAGAAAAAAAAAAATAAATAAACAATTAAAATGAAGCACAAAGTTCAAAGAATATGCATGTATTTATTAAGCTAAATTTTCTAGAAACAAAGGATAAAATGTTTTCATTTTCAATACATTTACTTACAAACAGGCACACATAGCCAGAAAATGTGCTTGAGGGGGGTCCAAACACAACTCAACTTTTTTGTTAAATTAGACGATAAGGTATTGAAAAAATATTCAGAAACAATGTTAGATCTATATGCAAAATTTGAAAAAACTATTTTAACATTTTAAAAATTGCAATTTGTTGTTATATTCTCATTTAATTATAAATTATTTTTCAATTTAATAAAATATTTTAACCATGTAAAACTTACTTTTTGTTTTAATTTTTCAAATTACTTTTACTAAAAGATATAACTTCTATATGACGACAACCTTACCCTAGTAAGTTGTTTTTTAATACCTAATTTCACCATTGTATCTTTAATATCATTCTATATAAAGCGTCCCTGATGATATTAGTGACTACTAACGAAATAAAGGATTCCGTAGAAAAGAGCACACCTGGGCTGAGGGCACTCCAAATGTATTTAAATTAAATTTATTTATTAAATTAATTACCACCAAAAGAAGAATGTATGTAATTTATTTATTTCAAAATACATATTATTACTGCTGTCAAAAACAGAAAAAAAATATTATTTAAGAAATGAACATTGCTTTTCGCTTAAATTTAATGATTAAGCTATCACCCACCTGCCTCTTGGCAGTTAATAAACAATATTAATTTATTTAGAAATGGAGTCACCTGGGCTTTGCCGACCTCGATAAATGTTGACTTATCAAAAAAGAACTATTATAAGTATTATAAAAATAAAATATAAGTAGGTAGTAATACTGTAAAAAGTACCTATAAGTACTTATAGGAGGCAATAATGGTACCACAATTGGAACATACACAAATGTTTTGAGTGTTTAAGGGAACAAATACATACCACCATAAAATTTTTATGGGGTGCACAAATTTCACTGTTATTTTTTTAAGATGTTCCTGCCAGAAGAAAGCCAAATGCCATTTTCAATATAAAATCTAACAGTTTTCGATATATTGGAAAAAATCGATTTTCATTTTGTAACTTCAAAGTGCTGTAACATTTAAATGTGCTCGTTCAATCGAACTATTTTTGGACTTTGGTCCTGAGAATACAAAATACTTTGTATGTGATTTAATTTAGTTTATACCTTCTACCTTTTTGGTACACCCTGTATAATAGTACTGAATTTATTTAGTAATAACATTTAAAAAATAATTATAGAATATACGTTATAAACAAAAAAAGAATGTGTGTGTACTTTGTAGGCACGTAAGAAGTTATACTTCTATATTATATGATTTCAACGAAATAAATATACTTAAAAGTTTATTTGTATTTGATTTAATTAATAAACTAATTTTGATATTACCAATTTCAAATTTTTTTTATTAAAACAACACCAAAAATTAAAAAAAAGGATAACAATCGTCCGTGTCGGGATTTGAACCCGGGACCTTCGCGTTATGTAGTCGAATGCTCTACCAATAACCCATCAGGATTTTGTTTTTACGGCTTCTGGGACGTAATTACAAACGACGGTGACAAATAGATCAAGTGACGTATTAAAAATATAATAATGTTTAAAATACTTATTATCTTACTCCCAATGAAAACAAATCCAAAGACACAAAAATTATAATAAATATATTTAATAAAAACACTAATTAATATATTTTCAAACTTAGTTGCGCTGATACATAAATTGGATGATTTAGCAACTAACAACATACTGTCGGTGTGCGCATGCGCCAGGGAATGTAAAAATTCACCCTCGTGCCTAAAGAAGTATAACTTCAAACATATTTATTATATACACTTTTAAACAAATTATAAAATAATATATTAAATAACTACTTGAATTAATTAGAATTATTTTTCTAAAGGTATAACGTATAACTACTAAACGTAAATCTGGCAACATGTCTGTTGGCATTTAAACATCAAATCAAATGTCAACTTCAGTTTCTTTTGGCTTGCGTTCAATTTACTCCCTTGAGTTAAATGTTCTCTTTTTAGCAAATGGAAATGGAATGTACTTTTCTCGATCTTTCTCGTACTCGCTGTCGTAATAAGCAATCACACACCCAAACAAAATTTAAATGTCACTTGCCATTTGCTTTGTAGATCGAAAACTTTTCCCATAATTATAAAACAAATATTCGTGTGATTAGTTTTAAATGTTCATGTTGTGTATAGTTTTCGCCAGTGTTATTAGAGCAAAAGATGTGTAAAAGTCTTTTCGTTTCGCGTTATTATCAACATAAGAAGTTTGTTTTTAAATGGTGTGTGGAAGTCGGATAGAATAGGAGGTACCCATGTCACTCAATTTTTAGTATTTGTGATTGGTAAGTAATTATTTACTTTACATTACATAGATTATTACAATACAGAGTACAGTGTTTAAGCCACTTCGAGTTAATAAGCTATTTGGTACTTTCAACAGAGATTTAATTTAGAACAGACATTAGAATATAAAAGCTTATGTATTGGTGTCTTTTTGGCACTATGTGCGAATTTTTAGTGAGCCAAGTTTAGTCTACCCTGCTTCTACAATTTATATTGTGACTATCATTGTTCAGAAGAGTATATATCTGCAAATTTATTAAAAAACCAGGCCTTTACTGTTTTCTGAATGAGTTTATATCATGACCAGCCACTTAGTACACAGACTTTTTGGTGCCTTCTTTTTTCACTGTTTTTGAGTTGGTTAACTTGCTAAGACTTTAATATTATATTTTTATAATACTAATATTAATATTTTTACTTTTTTCTATTTTGTACTTTGACCTGCAATTTAACAGCCTATTATTTCTGTTTTATATTGCATTTATTCTTTTCTTACCTAACAACTGGTACTCCCACATACTGGCCCACTGATAACAACAAAATTCCTAATCTGTTAGACTTTGCTATAACTAAGGGAATACCTGAAATACACAGCGACATCACCCCCAGTTTTGATCTACATTCGGACCACAGTCCCATCTTGATTACCTTAAGTACCAATATAATTTGGAAAACTCTTGTACCAAGGCTATGTTCCAGTAACACGAATTGGGTTCAATACAAAGAAGAAATCAATGAAAAAATATCTCTTGACATTCGACTTAAGTACAAAAACGATATTGAAGAACCTGTGAAATATTTAACGGAACAAATACAACAAGCCGCTTGGAAAGCTACTCCTGTAAAGGAAAAAACCATTGATGAAAGGTCCACTTTAGAACTAGTAGAAGAGAGAAGAAGAGCCCGTCGCAAATGGCAAAGAACAAGAAACGCGATAGATAAAACAAATCTAAACAGGCTCACACACAGACTTCATTTCACTATCCAAACAGCCAAAAACGAATCCTTTGAGAGATATGTCACAAACCTTTCTCTTGACGACAACTCTCTTTGGAAAGCCACAAAGAAATTCAAAAAGCCGGTAGTAACGAAATCACCAATTAGGAAAAATGATGGAACCTAGGCTCGATCAGATATAGAAAAATCCAACAGATTTGCAGAACATCTATCAATTGTCTTCTCCACCCCACAGGCCAACGATATTAACAACGAGAAAATTAGAGACTTCCTCAATGCACCCTGTCAGCTATCATTACCACTAAAATACTTCTCACCAAACGAAGTCCATAACGAAATTAACCTGCTTAACCCTCATAAAGCTCCAGGATTTGACCTTATAACTGGCGAAATCTAAAAAAAACTCCCAAGAAAAGGTGTCGTCTTAATAATAGCCTCCGTTTTTTAATAGCCTCCTGAGACTATGCTATTTTCCAGTGCAATGGAAGTATGCACAAATTATAATGATACCCAAACCTGGTAAACCTCTAACTGAAGCCAGTTCGTACAGACCAATAAGTCTGCTTCCGACTTTATCAAAAGTCTTCGAAAGGTTTTTTTTATTTATTTATTTATTAACGGGGTACCACCCAATTTAATATATACACAAAATATTATAATTATCTAGTGATACAATAAACATAAAGATATAGTAAATATGTATGACAAAAATTGGCGATGTAGCTATATAGAAAAAACAAATATTAAAATAATACAAAGTAAATAACAAATATAAATCACATAAGATTACAAATTTTTTTTTAAACACTGTCTACAAACATTTTCCGAAGCGCACAGCAACAAATCCAGGTCTATTCTATTTCCATTTAGAATGATTCTACTCAGCGGAGAATGCCTACCAAAGTTGCAGCGATGAAATTTAATTGCAAAATTTTGGGATGTTCTAGTAACTCTAGAGGGAACATTAAAGTCAATTAGAGACAGTAAATCATTGCAATTAATTTTTGAATTCAGTATTTTATGAAAAACAAAACATCAGCATACATCCGTCTGGAAGATAGCCTAGGAAGGTTTAATTTATTTCTAATTTCTGAGTAGGAATGGTCACTTAAAGGTTTGTGTAATTTAAAACTCAAGTACCTAATGAATTTATTTTGGACTTTTTCAAGCTTGGCTATATGGACTTCATAAGTGGGTGACCAAACAACTGAGCAATACTCAAGAACAGATCTAACTAGGGAAATGTAAATCAGTCTGATGGAACTAATGTTATGCAAACATCTAGAAGTTCTAATAATGAAGCCTAACATTTTAAATGCCTGGTTATTCACATAATCAAAATGAGCGCAAAAATTTAGTTTGGAATCTAATTGAACACTTAGATCTCTTACAGTTGATACAGCCTTCAGTGGTTCTTCAGCTAATTTGTAATTATAAAAGAGGTTGTTAATTCTTCTACAGAAACTAATAAAGTGACATTTTCCAACATTAATGCTCATTTGGTTCCAATTGCACCATGCCATAATTTTGTTAATATCATCTTGAAGTTTTTCACAATCACAGTGTCAAAAGCTTTGGAGAAATCTGTATAAATAGCATCCACCTGTAGTCTCCTTTCCAAAGCATCAGATATGTATTGCGTGAAAAGTAAAAGATTTGTAGAAGTTGATCTACCTGAAAGAAAACCATGTTGCTCTTCAATTAGTACATTGCATAAAGGTGTTTTAATAGAGTCGCATATTATACTCTCTAGAATTTTAGGAATAGAAGAAAGAATGCTTATTGGTCTGTAGTTAGCTATATTACTCCTGTCACCTGATTTATGAATAGGAACAATAAAACTAGATTTCCACAAACTTGGACAAATACCTGAATCAAGTGAATGAGAAAACAGAAAATATAAGGGATGGGTTAAAGTACATCTACAATTTTTTAATAGTATGGGTGGAATTCCATCAGGTCCAGAGCTTTTAAAAATGTCTAAATTGGCTAATTTTTCAAATATGATTTCAATAGATACATTACAAGAATTCAGACTCACTGTTTTTTCATATTCCAAGGTGGGCTGTATTAAATCATCATTTACTCTGTAAATATTTTGAAAGCATTGCGCAAAATTATTAACAATATCCGCACCATTATTAAGCACTGTGTTTCCAAGAAACATAGTGTTTGGTAGACCATTATTTTTGCGTCTGCTGTTAACAAACTTCCAAAAGTGCTTTACGTTTGAACTAATTCTAGATTCAGTTTGACTTATATAAATATCATGACATGACCTGCTTAATTCTTTGCATGTGGTTCTCAAGGAAGAGAAAAGTAGATAATCGTCCCAAGAATTTGTTTGTTTATATATCTTATGAGCAATTTTTTTCCTAAATATTAATGATTTTAGGTCATTAGTCATCCAACGAGGAAATTTGGGATTTTTTAATCTTACACGTGGTATTGAACAATGGATGCCAAACTGCAATATGGAGTAGAACAGTTCCGTGGCCTCGTTAATATCACTGCAAATACCTAAAACATTCTCCCAGGAGATACTAGCAAGATACATATTAAGAGCAACATAGTCTCCTCTCCTAAAATTGAAGGCAAAACTATCATATTGAAGCTCAGGCATATTATCTTTAATAGCTAAAGAAATAGATAACGCAGGATGATAACGATCACAAGGCAATAAATAATCATTAGCAATTTCAACTGTTACATTTTCATTATCATTAGCAAAAACCAGGTCAAGTAAAACTCCGTTGCAATTTGTGATGTGATTAAGCTGAAATAGGTTATAAAATGCAAAAGTATCAACTAAAGTATCAGTAGCAGTGTTACTATTATTACTAAAGACACCTCTTTTATCATGGTACCATTCGCTATTTGGCAGATTGTAGTCTCCTGTTAGAATGAACTTGTGTTCAGGAAAATTGTTACAGACAGATTCTATACTGATACAATGATTCTCATAGGATATTAAGGCTGAATTAGGAGGAAGATAAACTGTACCAAATATATAACATTCATTCAGAGTGCAAACTTCAACAAACAGTTCCTCCAAGTGAACATGTGGTAACAGAATAGACCTCGATGAGTAATATTTTTTAACTGCAATAAGGACACCCCCTCCAATTACTTTATCACTAGTTAATGGAGAGCGGTCCTTTCGATATACCGGGTGGTGAATTGGAAAGCGGGCCATAGGAAACTCAATGTAAAATTCTAAACTGTTGAATTCCTGCTTCCCTAATTATTTTACATCAAAAGTCATAAGAAACTATTTGTAGAGAATTGAAATCTGTATTGAAAACAACTGTTAATATTGTTCTACGAACAATAATTATTCAAAATTTTGTAAAAATATAATACATTTTTCAGAGTAATATGCCAAAGTTAGGCCACACGCAATACCATAATGTGTATAAGGTTGCATTTGTTGACAATAAATTTATTATATTAACAATTTGAACTGTCAATTTTTTTATTTATTTTATCAATTACTGTTTAAAACACAATAAAGTTGATAAGATACCTTTAGTTAAGGAGAAGTATTAATAATAAAGATATCTTCTTCAGTCAATAATGTGCTCACTGTCAGTTAAATAATAACGTGTGGCCTAACATGCCCACACATACCTACTGCGGTAAATACATTATATTTTTCAAAATTTTGGAATGTGTTTAAATCGTAGAACAATTGTAACTTCTGTTTCTAATACAGATTTCAATCCTCTACAAATAACTTCCGATGATTTTTGATGTAACATAATTAGGGAAGCAGAAATTCAACAGTTTAGAATTTTACATTGAGTATCCTATGGCCCGTTTTCCGATTCACCACCCTGTATATTAAAATCTAAAAGTCCCAATTCGTCATTACTGATACCATCACACAACCACGACTCAGTAAATATAAGCACATCATAGTCAGTTGTAGCAGCACTTTCTTCAAGAGCAGTAAGCTTGGTTCTAATTCCTCTAACATTCTGATAATACACTGTTAGTTCACCAGACACAATGTGGGAGGTACCCCTGGAATTCAGTTTTTTTTCTGAATTACTATTTTTGGAACGCCACGAATGTACCTAATGGTAAGATTTTCTTCACCTTTTGAAACCCTATCTGCCAAATTAGTACGAAGTTCACTTAGGTACTTTCTCTGTAGATAGGTAGAATCGGAGCTAATCTTAATATTGGATGTAGCAAGTTTATTTTTATTTTTTAAAATTGACAGTGCTACATTCTTATTTTCCAGGACTACTTTAAGCGGACGTGACATATTATTCTTGACATTACCAAGTCTAATGACTTTTTTAACTTGAATGTTGGGGTTAATCACGCTTAAAGTGTGTTTAACTTTATTCATATCTTCTTCAATTCTTGCTGGTGCTGTGCTAGAGTTGGTTTCATGAAGGTTATAAATAATAATATTATTCTCACGAAATTTACGTTCTTCAACTTCCTGGATGATGGTATCAAGATCTGTGGCTTTATTATCTCTAGGCAGCTCTAGTGAGCTAAGTTTATCAATAAGTTGTTCCACTTTTTGTTCAAGAGAACTTATTTGTTTCTTCATCATAGGAATCATTTTAATTCCATCCTCACAGGATTCGCAAAAAAGTTTAAGGACTCTTCTACCCTTCAACTCCAACACCCTGATTTCTGATGCAGTCAGATTGGCACATTGATGATGAATATTTTGACTGCAACCATCACAAACCCAATATTCACCACCACTGACATCCAACAAACATTTTGTGCA
Organism: Diabrotica virgifera virgifera; assembly: GCF_917563875.1. Taxonomy (NCBI): domain Eukaryota; kingdom Metazoa; phylum Arthropoda; class Insecta; order Coleoptera; family Chrysomelidae; genus Diabrotica; species Diabrotica virgifera. Next base: position 254,465,180 of record NC_065444.1, read on the forward strand.
TGACATATTTAAAAATTTAGATCAAGCACTGGCCTATCTTCAAAATATATTATTTGTAGAAGTACTGATAACTTTTTATGAAGAGTACTTAAGTTTTTGTTGAACTCAATTAGGAGAATATGTGCTTCTAATTGCAAATAAATGCAATTTCTGGAACATTCACTAATAAAAATGAAAGATAACTTACAGATTAATAGGGTCTGAACTTTTACGTATTTTTTGATACAAAACGACACATTAAACACTAAGAAATATCACTTAAATTGTACATCATTAACAGAGCAGAAAAATATGTGCTTTCGCCAGTAAGTATCACATTGGAATAGGTTAATCCTTAATGATCAGGAATCAGGATTTTATATTATTCTTAGCAGTACCTTTACAATTATAAAATATTGTATAACCATATTCCACCATGGGTCTGCAAATCATTTTATAAATACAGTACAACCTGCCATATCCAGACCTGTCATATCCGGACCTCCCCATATCCGGACGGTTCTGCGCCGTCCGGATCTACTGAAATCTACCGAGAAAGGCAGTCCTGCTGTTGGACAATGCACTAAAAGAAGAACTAAAATATGGCGAAATAATGTATCATGGAACGGCGTTGATTACTGGAATGTATGAAAGAGAAAACGTTTCAGAGACTGTAAAAGAAGTAGTGGTCTTGATAATCCAGATTTTTTCATATCCGGATCGGTCTGTCGCCACATTGATCCGGATATGGCAGGTTTTACTGTATTGGCAGCAGTTTGAATCATAATTCCCTCATTCTTGTGTCTAAGCTTCTAAAGTGTTTTGCTCTAGTTATAATTTTTCTTTTTATACATGATTGTGATAGTTGAACTTCAATTTGTTGTTCATTTCAATAACATTGTAACAAAATTACTTACTATTGGATAGTTCTTAATCACATATATGTTACCTCAGTAGAGATTATACAATAGAGGAGACAGCAGTAAACCTTTTGAAACTCCTTGCTGCATTAAAAATTACTGGGAATATGTTCCATTAATTTTGACCATACTTACGCCTGCATCTTGTAAGACAATCACCAACAATCAATAGTAGTGAAGGGGAGCAGTTCATCTCGTGAAGTTTGTATAATCATTATGCCAAATGGAGTCGAAAACCTTCTTGATATCTAAGAAAACTCTGGCAGTCTTCAGTCTTTGTAATCATACTGCCTTTACATTTGATGTTACTATTGAAAGAGGATGGATTGTTGATGATTTTTCCCTAATTCCAAACTTACTGCTTTATTGGGAAATAAGCCACAATTTATTTTAAAAATGAAATTTATTGATGTTTCAACTTCCACTTCGGAGGTTGATATCGAAATACAAAATATTTTGTGTAATATGTTTATCGTGTTTTGTGTTTATCGAAATACAAAATTTTAACAGTGGAGTAAACTTGTCTGCGGTTGCACCAATTACAAACAAGCGTTACAGCACGGTAAATTTGAATTTCTCCTCCTGGTTTAAAAACATCTTATAATTACTTTAACATATTAAACATTTTGAATTAGAAGATGATGTTCAACTGTACAAACAATTTGTATATGTGTAAAGATGTTATCATTATTGATATTGATTTAATAGAAAGAAAACTCGCAACTTAGTTATACAAAAAGGAAACAAATATACAAATGTAAAAAATGTCAGTGAGAGAGAGAGAGAGAGAGATATAAAATGGTTTTCATAAATTAGATTTTTAACTTTCGTTTGCCCCATGTTCTCCCACTACAATAATAAATATTTTATTTAGAAATGTTCAGATTTTTATTAGGAACATTTTGGTCCTTTACTCACTTTTTGGCATTTTTTTTCTGTTTCTTTTGACACCTCTATGGTTTAGTGATAACAATATAATGTATTTGAATTTGATCATTTTTATTATTATTTGATTATGTCTACACAAGTTCTTAAAACTTTACATTGTACCTGTTCAGATTGTTGTTATCTTGTATAATGCCAATATTGATTTAATTTACCAATGTAAAGACACTTTTATAAAGTTAATTTAAATTTATTACCTGATAACCCCTAGATATTAATGAAGTGCTTACCTATTAGACATAATTAAATGGATTGTTTAACATACAAGTGGATAATGTTTACAAATTAATATGTTAATGTTATTAAATATACCTTCTAGTAAATTAAATAAGTATATTATCAAAGTCCACCATAATATTTGATCTTGAATTGTTTGCACATTGCTATTAAACAGTATCATCTTGTTCTCTGCTTTTAAATGTTTCAAGGTATCTGCTGTTATTAATGCTATTAAAAGTACCAAAACATGAACCCAGTAGTTAGTATAAAATCTGTTTGTCAGTAAAGTATAAAAAAAATATGCAATTGAAAGTATGTATAGTAGTTTTATTTTTAAGCACTCTAAAAGACAAAAAACATGTTAATCCATTATAAATCTGTTTCTTTTAAGAATGCATGTTTAATTAATTATTTAATTAGTTTTTTAATGGATTAAATAACTGGTGGCTTATTAGATATTTATTTATTTATTTATTTATTTATTTATTTATTTATTTATTTACGGCATCCATTTACAAGTTTTACACACAACAAGTTACACCTCAACAATAATAAATTATTAAAATAATAAACACATCAGAATAATACAAACAAACATATTGTAAGAACAATACATAACTACAACAAACTTATTGTAAGATACCCCTTAGTTGTTTTTTGAACAAACCAATTTTGGAGTCAAAAATATCCATTTGTCTTGGCAGGCTGTTAGCATTCCGAACCAATCGTGTAGTCGGTTCATTTATACCAAAATTAGTGTGGTGAAATGGCACTGAAAAGATTTCTGATTGTCTGTTGCTTCTACTAGGAACTTTAAGACTAAAAAGTGATATCAATTGAGGACAATCTATGAAAGCATTAATAACTTTGTGTAGGAAGCATAAATCTAACAATGTCCTCCTTGACTCAAGTGTTGGTAAATTTAGACTATCTCTTACCCACTGATAGTCATATTCCTCTCTCCTGTATCCACTCTTATAAGCTGCTACCCTCAAAAATTTATTTTGGACTCTTTCAATATGTTCAATGTAACAGTTGTATGATGGGGACCATACAACTGATCCAAACTCTAGAATGGGCCTAACGAGACCACAATAAAGTTTTCTAAATGTGAACAAAGACAGGTCTGCAGATGTGCGTTGGATAAATCCCAGTACTTTCATCGTCCTGTTTGTTACTTGATTGATGTGGCATGAGAATGACAGTTTGGTGTCTAATCAGATTCCCAAATCTGATACTTCATTTTTAGGGGCTAATGGCAAGTTATTAATATAATAAACGAATGTAATTGGATTTCTTTTCCTCGAGAACATCATTTTACGACATTTGTTTATATTAAGTGACATTCTGTTTAAACTGCACCAATCATAAAAAGATTTAAGATCTTCCTGTAGTATAACAGCATCATCCCAGGATTGAATTTTTCTAAACAGTTTTACATCGTCAGCAAACATAAGAACACTACAATTTTTAATTTTTTCTACTAAATCAACCAGAAACAAGAAAACAAAACAGGGCCACAATGAGAGCCTTGCGGCACGCCCGATTCAGAACCCGATACCGAACTGGTATTTCAATCGAAGTAACACCTCCTAAGTTAACTGCCTGCGTACGGCCGCTAATAAATCTCTTAGTTTTTGTAATAGGACCCCATGGTTAACCCGATCAAATGCTTTAGAAAAGTCAGTATAGATCGAGTCAACCTGGAATCCCTCTTCAAAGCTGTTATATATATGATTGACATACAAAACTAGGCTGGCATCTGTTGACCTCCCTTTCATAAAGCCAAATTGTTCAGGATTAAAAATGCCTCTAAAACACCATGTCAGTTTCTTACTAACCAAACAATCAAGCAACTTTGGCAGCTCTGACTGATTACAGACAGCTCGATAGTTTGATATGTCGTTCCTTGCACCTGATTTAAAAATCGGCTTTAAAAAGCTCTTCTTCCAGAGACTGGGAAAGCTACCAGTACCAAGTTATCTGTTAAAAATAAACAAAATTGGTTTTGTAAGTACACATATACATTTTTTCAGAAAATAGGCTGGGATTCCATCCGGCCCTGCACATAATCGGTTTTTACAACTTGCAATAGTATCATAGACCTCAGTTGCTGTAAGTATTATGGAACTCAAACAAATCGAACTTTCAAAACTAAAAAAAGGTAAAGTATCTTGTTGGTCATCTGAGTAGACAGATGAGAAATATTCTGCAAACATATTGGCAGAGTCCTTGACATTCAAGCCAACTCTGTCATTATAGACCATTGTAGTTGGTATGTTATACCCATTTCTTTTGCTTTTAATGTAAGACCAAAAATATTTTGGATTATCGGAAATGTTGTTTTGTATCCTATCTAAATACTGTTTCTGACAGTCTGCTCTTAAAATTTCACACTGATTTCTTAAAGCCACGAAACGGTCATAATCATCTTGCCTATTACTAATTTTATATTGTTTGTGGGCCTGTTTTTTACATACAATTAGGTTACGCAGCTATTCTTCTTCTTCTTCTTTTGGCATCATAACCCTGGATGGGTTTTTGCCTGTCTGTCTCTCTTGGGCCCTTTTCCTCCATTGTCTTATATTCATGGTTTTCAGGTCGTCCTCCACGTCATCCAACCATGTTGTCCTGGGCCTTCCTTTTTTTCGCCTTCCTACCGGCTTCCACTGTAATATCTTCTTTGTAGTTTTTGTATCTTCTTGTCGCTGAACATGTCCCAGCCATGACAGTCTTTGACTTTTCACATCTTACATCTTACATCATACCCTTCATTCAGTTCATTAACTTTTCCCCGTCATTAACCTTAACCCGTCTCATTAGATATGGTTTGAAAATAGTGAATATTTGACATGACAACTCCTTCACGTAAGGAGTTCATGCCCTACATAACTATTTACTGGATCTGAAATATCAATATAATAAAAAATTTACTTATATATTGGCGAGTTTATTCTTCTTTTTATGTATTCCAGGCCTTAGGATTGGTTGTATTCAGTTTTTTCTATTGGAATCAAACCACAAATCTCTGAAATGACGGTGAACACACCAGATACATAAAAATCATGCGTAGAGTGAGGCAAGGCTGTAGTTTGTCTCCTCTAATCTTTAATCTCTATTCTGAAAAAATATTTAGCGAAAGTTTGTACGAAATTGTAAAAGGCATTCTATTAAACAGGTATCACTTGAACAATATCAGGTATGCAGAAGATACAACTTTTTTTGCATTGTTATGGACAAGGTAAATATTGTCATGATTGTTGCCAACATTCTTCAACGTTCAACAAGCTATTGCAAAATCTAATAGTATGTTCTTTAAAGGTAAAATATTGCAAAACCTCTGCATATTAAAGAACCGCTTGTATTGACATGAAATTTGGCATACACATAGCTAACAAGTCAAAGAAAAAAAGTGATATTATGCCGATGTGTGCTTTTGCCCTAGAGGTGAGTTTCACCCCCTTTTGGGGGTGAAAAATATATGTTCGAAATAAGTCCGGAAAGGCGGAAATGGATAAAATGGCTAATTCTAAGCAACTTTTGTTCTATAAAGTTTTTTCACCAAGTTAATACTTTTCGTTTGCGAGTGAATATGTTAATTTTTCTACAAAATAACCACGTTTTCAGACGGTTTTTCGCAAATAACTCAAAAAGTAAGTATTTGGTCGAAAAAATTCTTATCAAAAATAAGCATGTAAAAAAGTGAAAGACATGGTGTATATACTAGGTTATTATACATAGTAGAAGCAGAGTTATAGCTAATGAAAAATAGGTTCATATTCGTCAAATTCCAAATCGAATATTTTAACGTGCCATAACCAAAAAACGAAGCACTTTTTTGGGAAAAACTCATTTTAACTTTTTTAAAGTGTTCAAAAAATGCTTATTTTTGTGTTAAAAAAAATTGTTAGCAGCAAAAGTACTCAAGTTAAGCTCAAAATAAAGTTGGTCCCTTTTTTTTTGGTAAGAAATCGGGAAAATCACCCCCTAATTAGCATTTCAAATGAAATTAATTGTTACCACTTCACAAGTTTTTTACTCGCGTATGTATTGATCATTTGATCTGTAAGTTTCATCGGTTCAAAGTCCTTATTTTTGAAAGAGCTGTAGTTAAAAGGGCTTGAACGAGTCACTTATCACGAGTGTGTGCAAATTTAGAAACACCGAATCTTAACCAATTTTTGTCTTACAGAAAAACAAAAAAAATACAAAATATTCAGAGAAGTAAAGCCGACTTTTTTTTATTGTTTAAGACTTTTGGTATCTCTAACAATTTTTAAGTTATTTTGAAAAAAAAAATTTCAAAATTAAAATTTTTAAAAATTTTATTTTAAAACCAAATTTTTTCAAAAATAAGCACTTTGAATCGGTGAAACTTACAGATCATATAAACACAACATAAGTAAAGTAACTTGTAAAGCGGTAACGATTAATTTCATTTAAGTTGCTAATTGGGGGTCTTCCTGATTTTTTTCTGCCAAAACAGAAGGGACCAACTTTATTTTGAGCGTAACTTGCTTAAATTTAATGCTAGAAATTTTTTTTATAAAAACAGAAATAAAGCTTTTTTTAAACACTTTAAAAAAGTTGTAATGTGTTTTCTCCAAGAATGCTTCATTATTTGGATATGTCACATTGAATTATTCTATTTGGAATTTTTCGAATATGAACCATATTTTTAATTAGCTATAACTCTGCTTTTGCTAGGTATAGAGACCTAATATATACACCGTTTTTTTTTCAGTTTTTTTAGGCTATAGTTTTGCTAAGAATATTTTTTTCGACAAAATGCTTAAGTTTTGAGTTATTTGCGAAAAACCGTCTAAAAACTTGGTTATTTTGTTGAAAAAGTAGCATATTCACTTGCAAATAACTCGAAAAGTATTGATTTGGTGAAAAAACTCTATAGAACAAAAGTTGCTTAAAATTAGTCAGTTTATCCATTTCGGGACTTATCTTGAACATATATTTTTTCACCCCCAAGATGGGGTGAAACTCACCCTCAAGGCAAAAGCACACATCGGCACCATATCACTTTTTTTCTTTGACATGTTAGCTATGTGTATGCCAAATTTCATGTAAATCCAAGCGGTTCTTTAAAATTTACAGCAAAAACCGTGAAAGAATGTACTATAAATGGAAATGGGCAGGATATGTGGCAAGAGAAAGTGAAGAGACGAGGGTAAAGAGAATAATGCAGTGGTGACCAAGAGTACATAAACGAGGTATAGAAAGACTGCAAAAAACTGCAAAAAATGGATAGACGACATTAAAGAAAAGGCAGGAAGAAACACAAACTGACACCAGGTAGCACAAGGCAGGCGAATATGGTAAACACAAAGGGAGGCCTATGTCCAAGACTGAACCAGAAGAGGCTGCTAAACTGCATTCTACAATAAATGACAACATTTAATTGAGTGTGTGAGGAAGGATCCACGAAGGACCCTATTTATGATATCTATACTGAGTGGACTGCCCATCACCTTTTCCTTCTTTCATCTTCAATCAAAGTTACAGCTATCTCTAGCAATTCCATGCAAATAAAGCTAATTTAAAAAAAAACCCGTGCAGACGCCAGAAGCGACCCGCTGTAGCATAAATCAAAATCCCGTGCGGAGCCCGGTTGTTCCACGGCCCGTGTCATACACGTCCCGTCCTAACATAAATGGCAGTCCCAACATCAAGTTGAGCCAAAATAGTGCTTCATCATCACCAAAAGGAGTCATCAACAACTTAGGTAGTAGCCCCCTTAATAGGCAAAAAATACCAACTTTTAATGACAAATCATAAGTGAGAGAACCTTCACTTATTGTTTTATGACATTGAAACTATTCGAATGCCGACAATGAATAATTTGATATTTGTCATTAAAATACGCCCAAATTAAAAATATAAATTCCACTCACGTGAATAGCTAGAATAATTATTTTGTTAATTGTAACAAACATAATTGTCACATACCATATTTAATCATACATGTAGCGGAGAAACAAATGTACAACGCTATTTTTATAATCAGGTATTTTAGAATTATTGTGCTTTTATTGGGACCGTGCAAGTTCGGAAAAGCGACACCTGGTTTCATAGCTCGGCAACTTTTTTCGCACTTTTAATTATATTGGCCAATCAATGTGGTCCTGGTTACTGGACAATTGTCAAGGCCATAGCCCAAAAAAATTGTAAGAAGAAAAAGTAATATTAGGGTTATGTTATTAAAAGGTAAACAATTGTATGTAGCAGTGGCGTGCAGTGACATTTTCGGTAGGGGAAGCGATTCAATAAGAGTATAAAATTATTTTCTTACGGGGGTCGAGATCAAAATATATACTATGTGATAAGTATATGTACCTACTTAATAGATAAATAGTAGGTATATATAATATACCTAATATTATACTACTTAACTTATATGGATTAAAAACAAAAACTATAAAAAATTACCTGTAAAACGAAGCAAGCAAGCAAGCAATAGTGTTTAACCCAGCCTGAGACACTTGCACGCACCTTGAGAAAGACATTCAGGTGATACAATTCATTGGGGAGAGGAGGATTTACTCCTAGAAGCGGCCGTCACTCCACCCCGCCCCAATGCTCCAGACTATTCACTCCCCCCCCCCCGATAATAGTACTCTGATGCGCTATAGGGGCTCTCTAAAACTTTAACGTCTTTAATATTATCCATGCCTCGAGATAAAACCAAATTAAGTCTGTGTGCTAAACAGTGAACAAAAATTGCATGTTTAAACTGTTCCTTTACTTTAGCTTGAAGACCTGCTAACTGACCAGCCATTACTGCAGCACCATCATAGCTCTGAGCGACAAGCTTGGAATTACATTCTTGCTTATATTATTATTAGAAATAGTATCACACACAATTTGAAACATAGCCTCTGCAGTCCGATCGGCAGTTATGTTCACGAATTCTAAAAATCTCTCTTAAGGAATACCATCAACCACTACCACATATCGCACAACAATGGATAACTGACAAAAAATGGTTACATCTGTTGTTTCATCAAGTGCAATTGAAAGAAATGGAGCTTTTTATCTCATTTTTAATATGATCCATTACAACGTCAGCCGTACAGTTAATTAAGTCGTTTTGGATTCTGTTTGAGGTACCTCGGAAAATTGTGGAATTAATAAATAGTTATTTTCCTAACTAGTGCGGAAAGTAATACTTTCACGCAAGAGACTGCCTTTGACCCGAACGACGCGATAGCGGAGTTCGGGCAAGCAGTGGAGTGCGGGGAAGACACTTTCCGCATGAATTAGGAACAATATTTTCTCTAGGGCCGTACGTTTGGAAAAAAGCCACAAAAAATAGAGTTATATCAATTTTTATTTGTCCAAATAATTTAAATGATTGTCCAAACTATGTTCAATGCGATATGCCCCGAATGTTTTTCTTTAATTGTAGCACTTAAATGGCACTTACTATTTACATGTCGCTTTACACTTATGTGAAAATTATTTAAATCTGTAATGCCGACCGAGTTCCAATGTGTTTTTTCGCTTGTATTAAAAAGAATACAGGGCCATCAAAATAATTTTGATACAATTTTGCAGCCAGTTAACCATTCATATTTTTCATAAAAACCCACATGGAAATGTTTGGTAAATCTCTTTGCCGATTTTTCCACTTTTGTCTACAAATTAATGGGCTCCTTTGACCTACCAGACTTCATAATGTCTACTTTCTCTTGATAACTTCGACTTGAAAATCCTTTTTTTTAATAAACTACACACAATACAAATACAAAAACAGTTGTCTATATTGTTCATAAATCCACAGGACGGTCCACTTGCTCCTTCCATTGCAGAAAAAGATAAACGACAGCACAAAATTTACAATTAAAAAAAACGTCGCCTCGTAACCCTACGAATTTCGACTGACTTAAGTAAATGCTGGCCGTAAGGCGAGCAGAGAATCGCTTCCAGGGTAAGAAAATTCGCGCGAACTCCAGATGACTTGAGGGTGCGGTCATTAAACCCTGACCACCCCTGGCCAACACAAGGATGGATCAACTGCGCTTATTTTGAAAAGAGCTTCCGTACAGGCACGGACTCTTGGTATAGGATGCGTTAAATTGTGTGTATATTATTGTTTGAGTTCGTTTATGCGATAAATTTTTAATATTTTCGATCGTATTGCCTACATAATAGATTACTTAGATTAGGGAAAATTTGTTGATAATTAAATATTAATTAATAATATATTTTCTTATATCGAAGTATAGGGAAGCGGTGCTTCCCCCGCTTCCATGGACCGCACGCCTCTGGTATGTAGCAAAGAAAATTAATTATTAAAAGGCAGTACTGCAAGCAAAATACAATTAATTAAATATACTTTTATATAATAATTGCATATATCAATATTGTGAGCAACATATAATTTTTCTTCTTCAATGACAGTAAGTATGAAATATACGTCAATTTGACAATTTCAATTGACAATATGAATTATTTAAGAAAGTTGCAAGATTTCTCCGCTATTCGCGCACGATCGTTTTTCGTATCCCCTCCAAGTACTTGCACACCGCGAATAGCAGGATTTATGTTGCTTTGATGTAAAAATGGTTGCTTGAGTGTTACGTAACGTTTAGGTAGGGGAAGGGGGGTGCAACGGTGCGTTACACAGGAGCGAGTAAGGGTGGGAGGGGGGTAAAAAATCTTCACATGTTGAACGCCCCCTTACGACATACCCCGGAACAGGTATTGAATCTGATCACAACCCTTTAATCACTGAAGCAAGAATGGGGCTAAGACGAATAGGGAAAAAATATCAGTCAAAATATTTCACTATGTCAAATGATGCCAACTAAAATAGTTGGCATATAGTCTAGACATTAAAAAAATGAGATAATCGATGTTTGCTCGTTCTAAGCATCTTGAACTGCATGGATTAACTATGTCAGAGTCTGTGGAGGATGATGAAAAGTGGACCATCTCCTTCTCGTCATATCCCACACATGTTCAATAGAATTAAAATCCGGTAAACGGAGTGGCCACGGCAAAACATTAACGCCAGCTTCTTAAAGAAAGTCCATAGTTCGACGAGCAATATGGACGCGCGTTTTCTAGCTGAAAAAAGAGGTGTCGACGTCCGTTTAGATAAGGCAGTAAAATGATTCGTAAGATGTCATCAACATAACGCGCATCTGTCATACTGCCTCTAATAAACACAAGTGGTGATCGTGTACAGTAAGGGAAAAAACCCTTACTTTATAATATAATAATATGTATCCTAAAATGTATATAATTTAAACATAAGTAGGTCGTTAAAGAGGTGTTGTTTCTGTAATAACAAACAAAGCGAAGGTTGATAATGTAGCAAATTGATGTAGTTTGTTTGGGTAACCTTGCTTGCGAATAAGAAGCGTTACTCACGTATAATCTAATTTCAAACTCCAAGATAAAGGAAGATATAAAAAGCCCGAGAAGGGGTTAAGTAGGGATTATTATTATAGTTAGCATTCTTCGAGATGTCGTGTTGGTCCTTAAGGGACGGAAAAAGCTTTAACTCTCGACCTTAGGAAAAACACTGAATCTACACTATACCTTTATTTAAAAATACAACGTCCATAAGCGTAGGGCTTAAGGAGGTGTTGTTTCACGGGGTAGTCGTTCAGACACCCATCTCGAACAATGCTAACTATAATAACAATCCCTACTTAAGCCCTCCTCCGGCTTTTTATATCTTCCTTTATCTTGGACTTTGAAATTAGATTATACGTGAGTAACGCAAGGTTACCCAAACAAACTACATCAATTTGCTACATTATCAACCTTCGCTTTGTTTGTTATTACAGAAACAACACCTTTTTAACGACCTACTTATGTTTAAATTATATACATTTTAGGATACATATTATATTATAAAGTAAGGATTTTTTCCCTTACTTACAATCGTCTACCATAGGTAATAGCCCACCAAACCATTACTCCAACTGTCCTGTGTACATGTCCCTCAACAGAAAACCCGATATGTCGTCGCTTTCCACACCGGCCTCTTACCATCCTACGACGATCATGCATTCCTGAATAAAATCGAGATGCATCGCTTAATGCTATATTACGCCATTCTGCCACCCAATGCTGCTGTTCTTTGCAGCAATGGACCGTGATAGTGTGACGTCAAAACGTCAAAAAGGTTTCCAAACAAAGCAACTGTAAATTGATTATACACGTGATTTGTGTTGGTAATTATTTTTAATTTTATTTTGTTTTAACAATCATCTGCACATTTTTTCTAAAGACACAATCCTTGTTAGTCATATCAATCATATTGCTTTTAATTTTATAAATGTCCTTACACAAAATCAAGGATTTACACACTACACAGTACTTACTGCCTTTCTTCAGGTTTTTAACCAGTCCTATTTGGAAATATGGTGGGAAATATACTATGAGCATTGATTACAATCACGGGTACCCAACACACTACCATTTTGTAAAAATCACACATCCTACAAGCAATATATTCCAATTATAAAAACGAAAACAAACACCATGTGTGAATTTTTGCTTTGTTTGGAAACCATTTCAGAGTAGCCAACATTGATTTGATGTCACGACTACCACGGTCCATTCAAACGATGACAGTGGTCCGCAGTCAAGGAAGGAAGCACTAGTCAGTCGTCGTCGGAATGAAACCAATCCAAAGGCTCGAACGTCACATTATAGTGTACGCATAGTAACCGGTCTACCTTCTACTCCAAACCGTTAGTCAGCGATTTGATTCCAAAACGGTCTCGCAGAGCTAGTAGTCTAAGGGTAAGAACAGAAAAAGTGGGTCGAGGTGGAGGTGTAGGTCGCGGTGGATGCTACTAGTTAAGTCGCGGTCGATGTCGACAGCACATAGCAAGGAGGTCACCTACGCTGTAAGTCGAGCTAGATCCACTATCTAGTGAAGTAGCTTAATGAAATTTGAATGACAAATAGACTGTGCTTTTGCAATGTTGTGTCAGTCAAGTGATGATAGTGATGAAATGTCAGCTGTAAATAATCAGATCCTTCTTCATATTTCAAAAATCTACTGAATTTAAATACAGTGGAACCTCGATAAGTCGGCCCCTGATAACCCGGAAGTCCGGCTAGCCCGGACCGGTTTTCATCAAACATTTCAACAATAAAAATGTATGTATTATGTTAAAACATTTTATCTGTAGCCTCTTCTGGAATGTCTTAAAAATATCGAGTTTCATTGATAAAACTTCGCTTCGACCATAATATAATATTTGAGAGATAATGGGTATTTGTGTAATTTGAACTATACGATAGTAAAAATGACTCATGGCACACGGCGGCGGCGGCAGAGCGATGTTCATTATCTCGGGCTATCGCAAACAACAGGCACCTGTTATCCGTGCCTGTTATACCTTTATTTATTTCCAACTGCCTTTTAAAAAATTATTTTTTAAACAATGGTCTTTTAAACAATGGAAGAGCCACTGTTCTAAAATAACATAACATTGTTCCGATGGCAGACGAAATTGACACAACCGAAACTGACTGAATTTTTTTACCTAGAAATGAACAATACTCTATATACTGTCTATACTCTATACCAGGGATGGGCAAAGTGCGGCCCGCGGGCCGCATGCGGCCCTTCAGACTTTTTTGCGACCCGTGGATTTTTTTTTTAATTCTTGCTAATATTAATAATTAAATATAGATAATGCAGCTAATAATTAATACTTCTGCAGCGGGTCATTTTTCCGCAAATTTTCAACATACCGCGGGCAGTTATTTGGGTTCCCGACACAGAGTTTTGTCGGCTCCCTCAATGAAATCCATGAAATTTCAACAAATGAAAACCATATGTTTGAAGTAGACAGGAACTGTTTAGAAAATTTTAAATTAACCCGTAACCACCTAGTAAGTGTAACAACAACTGACGGAGCACTAAATTTAAGAGGAGCTAATACATACTTTAGAAATTCAAAAATAAACTGAATACAAAAAAAGGGATTTTATAAAAAGTATCAACTCAGATAGCGCAGGTAATGACAACTTAGCTTCGAACCGACCAATCATAGAGAAGCATCCTTGTAGGCCGCGCAGTAGACATCCATGTAAAACAAACTCATTTTATTTTCAAAAGCATCCATGTAAACCTCCTGGATGGCATCGCGCTAAACCCCCACCGCGACATACCTGCTCTGCTCCCTTCCATTCACTCCAATGTGTTTGTTTTACATGGATATCGACATCGACCGCGACCTCCACCTCCACCTCCACCGCGACCCACTTGTTCTGATCTTACCCTAAAGCGCCTATCTTGACGCTCGTGTTCCTCTACCCTCATTTGTTCACACACGACACAGATGCATAACCGCCATTACCGTACAATTAACACGACAGCCAATTTCGTGATACGAAAAACCCTAATCTCTATAGGCAGCAATTCTACCCTTGTGAAAATAGCTAACATGGTGGTAATTTTGGAGTCTTCCAACTCGAGGTATTTTTTTACACTCAATGCAATAATTAGACTGACGAATAATAACTAAAAATTTCTATACCATCCGGTCTTCATAAATCCGTCTCTTCACAAAAAATTTAAAGATAAAACTTTATTTTTACAAAAAGTATAAAAGATAAAACATTGATAATGTTATAACATGCTTTAAAAAATATAGTCATTCTGTTGCCAAAAAACTTGGTTCAAGAAATTATTCCTTCTAGATAAGGCGAAAACGGCGGCGGCGGCTTCGTTGGAAAAAATATTCGCATTGTTTTCGCATTGTCTATTCTGGGTGTAACACTTCTAATGTCACTGACTATATATATTTTTTTATTTATTCACACTGTTTATTTGTACTGATACGTAACTTTTATTTAGCAATTAACTGTTAGCAATAACTGTTTATTTAGCAATAGTTTATTTAGCAACTAACTTCAGACTGTTGCTTGTTTATATCGGTGTGCGCGCGCATTCCAAAAATTCACTAATAACATTTATCCCAGTCGTGCCTAAAGAAGTATAATTTCAAAAACTTTATTTTTCCGTAAGATCTAATATCTAAATAACATATTTTAAAAGGGCTTCCTTTGTTACAGGTCCCTGAATATGAACAGGAATCTTCGCCCCAGTAGTAAAGTAGGTACTCAAGAATTCAACTCGAACTACCGTGCAAAGCAGTACGATGGTAAAATAGCTGGCCTATATGACTTGGAGGAGACGCTCGGCAGAGGGCACTTCGCCGTAGTGAAACTCGCCCGCCATGTCTTTACCGGAGAAAAAGTCGCTGTGAAGGTAATAGACAAAAGTAAACTGGATGAAGTTTCTAAGGCGCACCTGTTTCAAGAGGTAAGTATTTTTAGATAAATAAAAACAATAAATAAAGAGAACAAATAAAGAGATCCTAAAGAAGTAAAAACTGCGTTTGTACAATGGTATAAAAAGTTTATTGAAAAACTATTAAAAAGTAATCCAAAAGGATTCGCAAAACGTTTTCGATCTAGATCAGATCATCTTCAGTGCCTAGAACGAAGTATTTCCACGTTAGAATGAATGTAAAAGGTTAAAATTATGACTAGTTAAAGAAAAATGTGGCAAATACTTACGGTTCTGCTTAGTAGATGAAACTAGCAACCTTATAAAATAGGTGACATCGAGAAATATGATTTACATGTTAATAATCTGATGTTAGTAGCGATGTTAAAAGTTGTTAGTAAGCGATGAAGTCGATGTTAAAAGATACATTTATTAAGAGTGCTCAAAGGGCAATATGATTCACTGCTTGATAAGAACTTGTGGTTCCAGTTCAATGGACACAGAACAACAAATAGTCAATTTTTGGTTATGAATTTAAAAATAGTGTAGTTTTTGAATTTAGATTATTAGTAAAGCTGAACGGATGTTAATAACTGTATTAAAGTGAAATTTAAAATTATAATAAATTAGATTCTATTATAGAAGTCTAATAAAGAGAACTTCTTCAGCGTTAAGTAATCCAACTTTGGACATAGGCCTCCCCCAATTCAATCCAGTGTTTTCTATTTTGCGCCACCTGTTTCCAGTTGTGTCCTCCAAACTTCTTTATGTCATCGGCCCATCTCATTTGTGGCCTTCCTCTACTTCTTCTTCCTAACCATGGTCTCCACTGTTGTATTTCATGGTTCCATCTTTTATCCTTCAGTCGGGCATTGTGTCCAGCGAAGCTCCATTTTAATTTGGCAGCGTATTCTCCTGCGTCTTTTACTTTGGTTTTGCTTCTAATCCATTTGTTTGTTTTTTTGTCTATAAGTCTCACCCCGAGCATTGATCTTTCCACCGCTCTTTGTACCTTTACTATTTTACCCATATTCGCCTTGGTGAGTGTCTACTACTGTCCACGTCCGTGAACCATACGTGAGTATGGGGAGGATATACTGATCGTAAACTCTGGTTTTCAAATATTGTTCTATTTTAGTGTTTTTCAAGATTCCAGTTTTCCAAATTCTGCCCACGCTAACCTTATTCTTCTGGTAATTTCGGCAGTTTGATTTTCTTTGTTGACTTTCATTATCTGTCCCAGGTATGTAGATGTATTTACTGTTACTAAATTTATGTCTTTCAACGCTATTTTTCTAATATTCGGTATATTCGTCATTATTTTTGTTTTACCCAAGTTCATCTTAAGACCTACTTTTTCCGAAGCTTGAAATAGTTGCGCCATCATGGTATGTGGTATGTAATTCTTAGAAGCGAATATTACAATATCTTCAGCATATCTCAAATGACTCAGTTTGCTTCCATTAATATTTTATACCTTTATCTGTCCAGTTAATATTTTTGCACATGTCTTCCAGTCCCAGTGTGAATAGTTTTGGTGAGATAACGTCTCCCTGGCGAATTCCTCTGTTGATTGGTATAGCTTTGGTTTTCTCATCTATTTGTATTTTCAGTTGTATATTTCAGCTATAAAGAGAACACATTCTTAATATTCGTCAAATTATCGAAAAACCTCGGGAGTTTAACATAGGAACGTACCAGTGGCGGCTCGTGATTTTTACAATAGGGGAGGCTATACCTAACTATAAAATATCTAGACAAATTTGCATTAGCAAAAAAATGCGCCAAAAAATGTAATTTAAGACCTCATTTTTTTGACCATTTTTTATTTACATTTCATAATGCCATTATAATTCATAATTTCATAATATCATATTTAAAAAATAATTTTAACTATTTAATGGGAAATAAGCCACAATATTATTAAAAAAATGATTTTTATTAACGTTTCGACGCCCAAATCGGGTGCCGTTGTCAAAATACAAAATACTACTAACATAACAAAAATGTTGTTGCTTAGTAAAAAAATTCTTCTAATAATTTATTTAATTTGTCTCATTTATATCGGCAATTCAGATACATATGATACATTTTAAAGTAGAAGACTTTAAAATGATGTTGCCAATATTTATGAGTTGCGTTCCTGGGACGACTTTACTGAAAGATAGTTCATTCGATTACTTGAAATCAACCACAACTCAAGAATATCCATCACAAAAAAATCATAGCATGTGATCTGTCTTTAAAAAGACAACCACATGCAACGGTGACATTAAAATTCTCGCGTTGGAGATCTCATAGTAAATCACGAGGGAAAACCAGGAAAAACCTCGTGATACTATCCCGACATCGTAAGTATTTGGTCTTACATTTAATTTACTCTCAAAATTAATACCAAATTCTGACTTTACTATAATTTTGTTTAAATTATAAATAATATCAATAATACATGGATATATAAATAATACTAAAATATAAAATATGTACTAACTCGACTATTGACTTACTAATTGTGGTATTTTATTTCTATTGACTTCCTCTTTCAGTATGGGTATCCACATCCTACTGCATTCCACCGAGGAATTTGCGACACAATTGGTTTCGTTTAGCATAATTAGAGCCGCTTCTTTGATTTTTCTCTTTTTACTATCTGTTTCTTTCAGGACTATACTTGAATCTCTCCACTGAACTCTATGTTCATTATCCCATGCGTGTTGACATATTTGAGATCTATCAAATTCTCTATTTTTAATATAAGATTGATGTTCACTTATTCTAACGTTTAATGGTCTTGATGTTTCACCTATATAAAACTGTTCGCATTCACAAGGTATTTTATAAATACAATTCTTTGTCCTTTCTTGTTCATTGTTAGGTTTAGTTTTAGATAGAATAGATCTCAATGTGTTGGTTGTTTTGAATGTTGTTGTATATAAAAAATAGTTAGTCTAATTATAAAAGTTTAATACCAAAGTTTGTGTCGTTTATTTGTTAACAATTCCATCTTTGTAAGTAGATGTGCATGCCAAAATAAATACAGATTTGAAGTTTTGCAGTCCATAGAGGTTGAAGGTTCACATTTTTTAAGATACTCAACTGAATTTTTTTAATTCTAAACGCGGCCTACTGCGAATCCAAAATACACGATAAATTGCCGATATTTTGCTTTACGTTACAGATATCGGAAAAAGTTATCTGAACAAGTTATTCCAAATATTATTCTAACCCCACATACCAAATTTCATAACAAAATTCGCACTTTTAGTTTTTTCATTATTTTTAGTCAGGGCCCTAAAATTCGTTGTCCCGAGATGCACGCAACGGAGCCGAAAAGCTAGTTAGCCTCCGTTGGTAAATCTCCGGTCAGCGTGTGATGACACCGTAGATGCCACTCTTAGGAGACCGGGTCTCCTTAAACGCAGTGCGGAGCATTAGCAACGGAGGCCGGCTTCTCGGCTCTGTTCATGCATCTCGGAATAACACAGGGTCCTGCCTACAATAATAATAAAAAATTGAGACGCAATCATGCGTTCTAATGCTAATGCTCCGTGCGTTTATTTAGTGATATTTAGTGATAATATGGAATTTACACGTTGTATAATAGTGAGAGTGCTTATTGTTTTTCGTTATTCAAGATAAACGAAACAGTGTAGCGTGTGTAAAAAAATTTATGGGGAGGCTATGCCTCCCTTGCCTCCTCTGACGAGCCGCCACTGGAACGTACTTGTACTTTGTTGACTAATCCAAGGTATTCGATAACCTAAAATAGGATAAAATGTGGCATATATACTTACAGAGGTGGGTACGACAGAACATCTAATCTATTTATTACAAGAACTTTATGTAGGTCTTTTGTAGAACTTCCATATTTTGGTCATTTTTGCATTTGTGGCAACTTTTGCTAGATGACATCTACAGTATTTCTCATGATCATCTTTCAGTGCGTCACAGTTTTTCGATTTTTTTCTAACGCATTAAATTGTATGTGACAGAAAAAAAGGCACGTCGGTGATTACATTTCGTCGGTGACATTTTTATAACATTTATTCTAGTTATTCTAGTTGTCGATAGATGGCGCCATAATAAAAAAATAATTTTTTTTTAATTAGATAATAATATTACAAATATAATCTGTATAATTTATAAGACTATACAAATCAAAGAAAATACCATTTTATAAATGCAAAAACACATTTGATTTGTTTTTATTCCAAACTGAAAATAAAATGTGACAACTGTCAAATTTAACTAAAATGTCATGTTAGAATAAATGTCATAAATGTATATTATCACGGACTTACCCATTTTCCTATCATTTGTTACGCACTGAAAAATGATCATGAAAAGGACAATACGTTTAATCGCTTCCTGTAATGGCCCTGTGTTATTATATTATAATATTAATATCGTATAATATTCCAACCAAGTTAGTAAAAATTAAGCTTTTTTTTTGTTAGAATGTGTCAAGTCCTTTGTACTTAAAGGACGTAAGTATTTGTAATGAAATAATACTCGATGTAAAATACTTTATTTTAAGGAATTATGCACATGGTTTCCATTTTCTATCGCCGTATTAAGTATCTGACAGCTGTCGTTCAGATGATAGTAGTACCAACCTACATTCATGGTTAAGGGAGTTTTACACGAACATAACACCTCCTCCCTTGACCAAGAATTACAAAAGTTAACTAGAAGTAAAAGTACTTACAAATTCAGTCTGGTAACAGGATTCCTTACTCTAGTGGAACGCCTTAAAATGGGTTCCTCAGTTTCAGTTTGAGCCCCAGGTACACTATTCGAACTTTCCATATTGTTTGAAATTTCGGATTCATCAGTAATCACTTCGGTAGGTGGTGGTGAGACACTGTGCTCTGGAATTGATGCCTCCCTCGGAATCAAATTGTGAGTAATGGTATCCGGAATGTAACATGTTGGATTATTTTGAGATGGAGTATATTCCCCAATTTGCCGTATTTGGTCTACATGACGTTTCCATGTTCTACCATCATCTAACTGAATTAAATAATGCAATAACCCTAATCTGAGTACAATAATGCCAAATTGCCATTTAGAATGAAAATAATCCCTCACGGAAACCCTAGTTCCTATATCAAAGTTTCTTAGACTCATATCAGTATAGGTAACTCTATCACTACATGAAGGTTTAAGTAAATCTAATCTATTCCTTATTTGTCTTCCTAACATAAGTTCTGAGGGACTTTTACCTGTAACTGTATGTGGGCTTCTGCGGTATTGCATAAGTAGCTTACATAATTCAAACTCCCTGTCATTTCCCTCACTTCGCATAGCCCTTAAACATTTTTTCAGTATTTGGACATATCTCTCTCCCTGTCCATTAGTTGCAGGATGGTAGGGTGCAGTAAATTTTTGTGTAATTCCATTATCTTTCATAAAAGTTCTAAACTCATGAGAGTCAAATTGTCTACCATTGTCTGTAACAAAAACTTTAGGAATACCAAAAGTTGTAAAAATTTTTCGGCAAATTTCAATAGTAGTTTTTGTAGTAGTATTTTTTGTAAAATGAATTTCAGGCCATTTACTGAAGGAATCTACCAATATAAAATAATAACCTCCATTGAAAGGTCCAGCGTAATCAGCATGCACTCGTTCAAAACAAAATTTTGGTGGTTCCCATATATGAGAATTATCTTTAATTGGGTTGTTCTTGTGCTTATTGCACTCTAAACAATTTTTACAAAGTGACTCAATATCCTGGTCTATGTGAGGCCACCAGCAATAACTACGAGCTAAAGATTTCATTCTAACTATTCCAAAATGTGCAGTATGTAATTCTGTCAAAATTTTATTTCTCAATTTAGTAGGTATAACTACTCTTTGTCCTCTCATAATAACATCAGATTGTAATGAAAATTCAGCTTGATTTATATTGAAGCTAAATCGTTTATCAACAGGTTTTCCTGTTTTTAACCCAACAAGTAATTTTTTTAAGGTATGATCATTTTTTGTATGAAAAGCTAGATCTCTAATATTTGTAGGCAAAGTTTCAATTTGATTTATTTCAAAAATATCTGGCTCATCATGTGTGAAATTTTGTTCTGATTTTATAGGTAGACGTGAAAGTGCGTCAGCATTGAGATGAGAATCTGTATTTTTGTAACGAATGTCATAATTCAAACCTTGTAAGAAAATTGCATAATGTTGCATTCTTGTTGCACTTAAAACTGGTAGGCTTTTATCAGGTGCAAAAATTTGAACTAACGGTTTATGATCAGTGAGCAAAGTAAATTTCCTAGCACATAAATAATTGTAAAATTTTTTTACTCCAAAAATTATGCTGTAAGCTTCTTTGTCTATTTGTGAGTACCTTTGCTGTGTAGTAGTAAGAGTTTGAGAAGCAAACTGTAAGGGTCTCTCTGTACCGTCTGGAAAGATATGTGAAAGTACTGCACCTACCCCATAGGGTGATGCATCAGTTGCTAGGACTAATGGTAAATTTGGGTCATAGTGACATAAAACATTTCTAGAACAAATGAGTTTTTTTGCTTTGTCAAACGCAGTTTGACAAGTATTCGACCATTTAAAATTGACATTCTTTTTAAGTAAATTATTTAATGGTTGTAAAATTGTAGAAGTATCTTTTAAAAAACGTCTGTAATAATTAATTAGGCCACAGAAACTCCGAACTTGAGTTCTGTTTGTAGGTATTGGAGCATTTGCAATTGCAGTTACCTTATCTGCACTAGTAGACACACCCGTTTTACTCATCTTATATCCACAGTAGTCAATCTCGTCTTTGAAAAATTCGCTTTTATCCAAATTTATATGTAAATTATGTTCAGATAATTTCTTTAAAACTTGTTCAAGTCTTTGTAAATGTAAGGTATTATTTGGAGCTGTAATTCTTATATCATCCTGAAATATTGAAATACCATCTATTCCTTGTAGCATTTGCTCCATTAAACGTTGCCATTTGGCAGGAGCACTAGCAATTCCAAACATTAATCGATTTGGTTGAAATAAACCTTTATGGGTGTTTAATGTAAGTAAATGTTTCATTTCATCTTTTATTGGCAAGTGTAAGTAAGCTTTCGTAATATCTATTTTTGTATATTTGTCCCCACCTGCTAATTGGGAAAGTAGGTCATCTGGTGTAGGTAAAGGGTATTCATCCACTTCAATGCAAGGGTTTAATGTGATTTTAAAATCACCACAAATGCGTATGTCCCCATTTTGTTTAACTACAGGAACAATAGGAGTTGCCCAGTCCGAAAATGCTACTTTCTTTAAGACTCCCTGATTTACTAAGGACTCTAATTCTGCCTCAACTTTAGGGCGTAATGCAAAAGCTACAGGACGGGCCTTACAAAATTTTGCTTTAGTACCAGGTTTTAGATAAATTTCAGCCTCTAACCCTTTTATTTCACCAACTGACTTTTCAAATAAATGTTTATATTTATCTAACAAAGTTGCAATTTCAAAATTTTCATGTAGAATTGTATTTACCTGATGTAAATTGATTTCCAGAGCATGTATCCACTCTCGACCAACCAGTGAGTAGCCATCACCATCCACCACATACAACTTTAGAGTGTGCTTTAATTCCTGGTGCTCAACCTCCACTGAAACTAAACCTAAAACATTCAAATTATTTTTGCAGTATGTAGTTAATTTAACATCCGATTTTTGTAATTGTAATGCAGGAAAATATTTTTCAAATATATTTTTATTTATGATTGTAACAGCAGCGCCAGAATCAATTTCAAAATTTAAAATATTACCATTCACTTTTAAATTTATAAAAAATTTATCTTTGCAATTTCCAGCATTTACTTCTAAGACCTCTTGAGCAGAGTTTACTGAATTTACTTGCCTGTGTGAATTTTGTTGTGCCTTTAAACAAACTTTTTGAATGTGTCCGACGTTTTTACAAAAGTTACAGATTAAATGCTTTTTATTACATTTATCGGCTAAATGCGAGGTGTCTCCGCATCTATAACAAGCCCTATTAGGGTTATTTGACATTGTAGAAGTATTATTAGGAGAGCTACTATGATTATTTACTGTATTATTATCATTAAATTTACTAGTGTTTGTATTTTTATGAGAACTTTTTGCTTTCGCATTTAAAACATTTATACTAGCCCGATTGTAATTATTGTTGTGAGAAAATTGATTACTATCCTTTTCTGAAGTTTCCATGCTTGCTGCAATTTCTACGGCTCGGTCCAAGTCCAATCCCTTTGTTTCTAATAGTCTGGCTTGAATCCTCTTTGACTGTAAACCAAAAACAAACTGATTTCGTATAGCACTTTTTAAATATGTGGAAAAGTTGCAGTTTATGGCAAGTTTCTGTAGAGAATGTAGGTATTCTTGTATACTTTCGCCTTCTGCTTGTCTTTTTGATTGAAACCTAAATATTTCAGCAATTTCAAGTGGTGCAGGGTTGTAAAAATTATCCATTAACTTAACTGTATCCTCATATGACTTGTCTTCAGGGACCTCTGGAGCTAGTTTATCACACAGTGTATCGTATGCTTCCGACCCCATGTAATGTAGTAAATAGGGCAATTTCATTTCCTCTGGAATTTTAAAAACTTTGTATGCTCCTTCCAGCCGTTTTACCCACCTGGACCATTTTGTAGCTGTCTGGTTAAAAGGTTCAACGGAAAACTGGAATGTAGAAACTTGTGTAGACATTACTGGAGCTGTAGCAGGTGCAACTATCGCAGTTGTAGTCGAGGAACTCGTGTTTGTACCGGCTGTAGTTGATGTAGTGTCTGTAATATTTGTATCCATTATCCTCGTCGCCAAATGTCAAGTCCTTTGTACTTAAAGGACGTAAGTATTTGTAATGAAATAATACTCGATGTAAAATACTTTATTTTAAGGAATTATGCACATGGTTTCCATTTTCTATCGCCGTATTAAGTATCTGACAGCTGTCGTTCAGATGATAGTAGTACCAACCTACATTCATGGTTAAGGGAGTTTTACACGAACATAACAGAATGGTATAGACAGGGTTGACAGTTGAAATGCATAGTATGATAATATAGTCCAGAGAAATAAGATTTTTCTCGTGACACATCCCTCTCCAGGCCGAAACCAAATTTTTTGAGTAGTATGGACATCTATATTAATAACCTAATGTTTCCTGCAGCCGATTTTGATGATATACATAGTTATAAACAAGTGAAGATCAAAAAACGGTAAATTTTCGCTTTTTTCGTCTATTACTAAAAAGTGAAGCATTCTAAACAAATTTGAGAATAAGAAACTCATAAATCATATAAAAAACTTCAATATGGCGTTCGCTGAATATGTCTAACCTTATTTGTTAATATTAAAAAATTGCAAAATAAGTCATAAATTTTGAGATCTTATAAATGTTCATAACTTATGTAAAAATTAAGTTAGAACCTTCTTATTACACGGAATGCTGAGACTTCTTGTGCTTAAATTATATTTTAAATTTCAAAGCAATTGGTCAAATAGTTTAAAAGTTATTTAATTTGTTTATCCCAAATTCATTTTTTTTTGCAACACTATAAGTCAGAAAATTATGAGGATACAGTAATACTTCGGACAGTTTACGAAAGAAAAACATTTTTACTATTAACTTAATTTAAAAAAATGACAAAAAGTAATTTTAAACAGTGTAAAAGTATTTTGCAAAAACATGTCGAATTTTTGCTTACTTATAAACAATTAGAATAACTTTTTAACCGTTACCCGCAGAATAATTATTTTTTCATATTTAGAAAGACTGAATTTTTATACACATTTAGAAAGAAAAACAATTGTCCCCCTTTTTGTTAATTCACATGTTCTTGCAAAATAATTTTGCAATATTTAGAATTATTTTTTGTCATTTTTTTTTTTAAATAAATTAATATTGTAAATCTTCTTTCATAAACTATCCTAAGTATAACCCGTTGTCCTAGGTGAGCGACGGAAAACGACGCGACGCGATGCGATGCGTTGCGATGCGATGCGACCAGTAATTCACGCGACGTGTGGCTTATGTAGCGTCGCATCGCGTCGCTTTAGATCACTCAAACCAGGACAAACGTGACGATGTCAATAATTATTCATTCCTATTCTTAAGTGTGGGGAATTATACGGCAGTGTTACTAGAAAATTCATATTTTAAATACTTAGCTAAAAAATTCCATAAACGAAAAAGAAAGACAACAAATGTCATATATTTAGAACGAGTAAATTTGGAGAGTTTAATCATTTATATCCGAAATTAATGAAATAATCCACGTTGGTTTAAAGAGTATTGTGGCTTATTCACTTTCGATTATATCATTGCAGCTGTTAAACTCAGTATTAATAACTGAGCTATCAATAACTGCCAATAAGTAATTTTCAAAAACCAAATTCTATTGAGGAGGGGCTGTTACTGACTTTAAGGTATGTTAATGAAAAAACACTGGTACTATATAGTTATTATTAGTTTTCATTTATTTAATTATTGCGTAGCATAATTTGAATTGAAAAAAGCAATGGGGCGTCACACTGTGTCGTGTCTCGTCGCGAACAAATCAAGTTCGCACTTCGTCGCGTCTTGTCGTAGACTGATTAACCCGAAAACGTAGGCCATACACAAATACAACCATTACTTGATATTTTCGCGTCGCGTCGTGTCGCGTTGTCGCGTTTGTCGTTCACCTAGGACAACGGGTTACTGTAACTTCATCATTTTCTGACTTTAGTGTTGCAAAAAAAATTACTTTGGGACAAACAAATTACATAACTTTTAAACTATTTGACCAATTGCTTTGAAATTTAGGATATGATTTAAGCACCAGAAGTCTCAGCATTCCGTGTAATAAGAAGGTTTTAAGTTAATTTTTACATAAGTTATGAATATTTATAAAAACTCAAAATTTATGATTTATTTTACAATTTTCTAAGCAACCAATAAAAATAGACATATTCAGCGATCGCCATATTGAAGTTTTTTTATACGATTTATGAGTTTCTTACTTTAAAATTTGTTTAAAATCCACAAGGAAAAGAAAAAGTTTTCCTGTAGTTGGCTGTATACCATCAATCACAAAATTGGAAAGAAATCCTTTGTAAAAGGTATAAAATTTTTTTTATTAAAAATCCCTTAAAAGGGCTACATCACAACAAAACGTTTTCGATTTTTTATAAAAAATCATCATCAGTGTTCGATAAACTGGATGCTAGCTGAGCCATAAAAGAAAAATATCTGGGTAAAAACCCTTTACATAAAATATAGATGCCTTAAAAGTGCATACTTCAATAAAAAGGCCTGTGATGGTCACATGGCAAACAGGATAATGCCCTAAGGTAAGGTATACAGGTTTCCCAACACGTGGGATCCAAATTGAGTTGATCACATTTCAATGACTTAATGGCAACTACAGTCGGAAAAATGAAAGAATACCCATGAACGAACATATAAAACAAGCTGTATTTTCCTGTCACCGTGTCACACAAAAAATTGGCCAACGCAAGTACATGTAATAATTATTATTACATGTACTTGCGCTGGGCAATTTTCTTTGTGACACGGTGACAGGAAAATACAGCGTGTTTTATATGTTCGTTCATGGGTATTCTTTCATTTTTCCTACTGTAGCTCAGTTGCCATTAAGTCAGTTGCCATTAAGTCATTGAAATGTGATCAACTCAATTTGGATCCCACGTGTTGGGAAACCTGTATACCTTACCTTAGGGCATTATCCTGTTTGCCATGTGACCATCACAGGCCTTTTTATTGAAGTATGCACTTTTAAGGCATCTATATTTTATGTAAAGGGTTTTTACCCAGATATTTTTCTTTTGTGGCTCAGCTAGCATCCAGTTTATCGAACACTGATGAAGATTTTTTATAAAAAATCGAAAACGTTTTGTTGTGATGTAGCCCTTTTAAGGGATTTTTAATAAAAAAAATTTTATACCTTTTACAAAGGATTTCTTTCCAATTTTGTTTAAAATGTTTAACTTTTTGGTAATAGACGAAAAAAGCGAAAATTTACCGTTTTTTGATCTTCATTTGATAACTATGTATATCATCAAAATCGGCTGCAGGAAACGTATAGGTTATTATTATAGATGTCCATACTACTCAAAAAATTTGGTTTCGGCCTGGAGGGGGTTGTGTCACCAACAGGATATAATATTTTTTCCTTATTTCTCTGAACTAATATATTACAAATATACTCTCATCTAGGGATTCATAAATTTTTTAGTGGAACTATTTTTTAAAAAGCAATCAAAACGTCAAACTTATTATTTCGCTCATAACTTAAAAAACTTGTTTATTTAGAAATTCGACGTCAACAGACAACTTTTTCAGAAAAAAAAAGGTACACAAAATGAGGTACAATAAATTAAAATCGGTTAATAAACAAAAAAGTTATTGCAAAACGAACGACATACTCGCTGTTTTTGAATATTGTTAATAACTTTTTTATTATTTATAAAAATTTGTTTAGATGTATAAAAAATATGTCGAGTCGAGCCAAAATACATAACAAACAATACATTTTTGAGACGGACGGTCCTCTATACAAGCGAAACATGGGTGCCAAACTAAACTCACGAAGAAAACATGGGAAAGGAAAATATTGAGAAGCATTTTTGGAGGTGAAGGTATATAGAGAGTATATAGAAAATTAATCTATACCAAGATCATGAGTATTTTTAAAGAGCATGCGATAGAAGTAGTACAAGCATCAATATTGCGATGGTTGGGATATTTTAAAAGACCGAAAAAAGAAATTATACCAAAAATATAAAGAAATACACAGATGCATGAAAAAGAACAGTAGATAGAAGAGTTATATGAAACAGAAAGTATTTAGGTATCGAATAACCTAATGTCAATAAATACAATTTTCCTCTGTAGCTTGTTATTCGCGACTACGGTGTATTAAATTAGTTAAAATTATACGACAAATTTCACATTAAACGTTTTAATTAATTAAATTACACATAACCTAATTAATCTACATCCGGAACTAAATGAAAATTGGTAATATGTATAACCTGATTATTTCTTCGTCAAATGTAATTTCTACAAAGAGCTACAATAGACCAGGGCATTTAGAACAAAAAGCATCAGAATAAATCGATTTTTAAATACAGCATCTTTTTGCATTGTGTTCGGGATGACGTCAGGAAAAAACTCCAGAAGATAAGATGCTTTCGTATATAACGAAGCGACCCTAAAAACCCCCCAAGTAACAGAACCTGGCTCTTAACCCTCAGGTAGCCACGTCTGGTAAAGTTACATGAGTGGACACACTGCGGTACCTAATGCCGCACATATAAAAAACGGTATTAGATGATAAAAATAGAGAGTTATCAAGTACTTCTAGGAGAATACGGTAACGTTATTTTAGAAATGGAGCATGCGCAGTATGAAGATTGAATAACGGAAATGATTTTAACGTTTACGGGCTCCGTTACGGTACGTCGAATAGCGGGCTTGAAATACGGTAACGTTAGAAGCGAATCGCACTAATTCGGCAAAACTCGGACATTTAAGTTCTGTTATGTGTGGTTATGTCATCTGTTCTTTGTTATGAAATTTTATTTCTGTACATTAATAAGGTGTTTTGTCTTTGTTTTCTTGGTTGATTGACCATCTGCTAACATTTGGAGTTGGTGGAAAACATTTTATTTTCAAATTTTTTTTCTAAATCTTCGTCATTGGCCTCAAGTACCTTATTGCTTGTTCTAAGATCTCTTCCATATTTCTTTAGAAAAATTTTGAAACCCAAATTGTACAAAACCAGGCAAAATTACAAAATATTATGTATCTTGGGTGAAAGAAACCAAAAATAGAAAAAAATTTAAACAAATTTAATTATATTTATATTGCTGTCAAATACAACATTTGACTGACAGCTACCAACTTTTAACGTGAAGCACTTGATAACTCTAAAATTACATATACGTTAAAACTTATACCGTAAAAAAATAGCGTTTACGTGTCAAAATAACGGATGGATAGAATTTTACTTGATAACTCTCTAATATCAAAAATTTGTTAGAATAACAAAAAAAGCGTTATTTTTAACATTTTATTGTATGACTTTAGCATAATGTAACGACTCAGGGCCTCGATTTTTGACCCTTCGCTTCGTTATCGAACATATTCGCTTCGTATACTAAACATATACGAAACGAATACGTTTGATTACGAAGCGAAGGGTCAAAAATCGAGGCCCAGGCGCAAAACAAAAAAACGAGTAGTCAGCCTTACAATGTAATCTAAACAAATATAACGTTTACTACAAAAAAAAAATCACAAACATTCCAAAAGTAAAATATATAAATACAAAATAATTGATTTAGTCTTATAAACACACATTGCACTGAATTTTTTTCTCACTTTGATTTTTGCAAAACAATTATTGAATAACTCACTTCAACGCTCACTATCAAACTGATAAAACACTTCACAGACCGTGCAGTATCGTCGCCCCCGCTAGCGAAATTATTCCGATTCGATTTTTTTGCACAAACTTACTCAAAAAAGGTCCTTATAACATATCCACTGGGTGCCAGGCCGTGCCGTGGTCGAAACATTATTTAAACAATTTTCTTAAACAAACTCACAAAAATAATTTTTTCATTTCGAACAATATTTTTGCAGATAATTTGAGTCATTCTGAGCAAAAAAGATCTCTTGTCATTTTTCTCCAAAATTGATTGTTGGCGAGTTATATGTGATTGAAAATTTGAAAAATGCGAAAATGGCCATTTTCAAATCTTAATAACTCGATTAAAAATTATTATTATGAAATTCAAAAAGTGACCAAATCAAGTTTCAAACCCCTTCTTCAAGGTTCTGAAGATATTTTTGTCATTATTTTATTACAAAGCTGCTATTTTTAATTATTAACAATTAGCGCTATAGTCCAACTGTATCGTCGCCCCCGTTAGCGAAACTATTTCGATTAGATTTTTTTTGCACAAACTTACTCAAAAAGAGGTCCTTATAACACATCCACAGCGTGCCGGGCATCCGAAAAATTATTTTTATAACAATTTTTTTTAAACAAATTCACAAAAATAATTTTTTCATTGCGAACGATTTTTTTTAGATAATTTGGATTATTCTGAGCAAAAAATGTCTCTTGCGATTTTTCTCTAAAATTGAATTTTGTCGAGTTATATGGCCATTTTCGTTTTTAGAGAAACAACAATCAATTTTAGAGAAAAATCACAAGATACCTTTTTGGCTCAGAATGTCCCAAATTAGGTATCTTAAAAAAATTTGTTCGAAGTGAAAAAATTATTTTTGTGAATTTGTTTAAAAAAATTGTTTAAACAATTTTTAGACCACGGCACCTCCCGGCACCCTGTGGATATGTTATAAGAACCTCTTTTTGAGTAAGTTTGTGCAAAAAAATCGAATCGGAATAATTTCACTAACGGGGCGACGATACATCCTGGACTATAGCGCTAATTGTTAATAATTAAAAATAACAGCTTTGTAATAAAATAATGACAAAAATCTCTTCAGGACCTTAAAGAAGGGGTTTGAAACTTGATTTGGTTAATTTTTGAATTTTATGCCAGGCCTGAAACCACACTAGTAGTCACCAACTATTTCTTCGGCGTATGGTACTAATCTTTTTAATAATATCGAAGCCAATATTTTATACGTAGTATTGATTAGTGAGATTCCTCTATATGAAATGACATACACCGACACAATTTTATTGATAACATAATATATAATTTATATGGTTTCTTTGGATTATGTTAATTGGATAAATCGGAGATTTACCGTGATAATCGTGAAACAGACCAGTTTTGGATTTTTGAACTTTAACACTTACGTCACCAATTTACAATGTGAATGATAGTGAAATGATCCGATATTTGAAAAGATTTTCATTTTCGTAACAACTGAGTGACAAAATTGTAATACATTGCACTCTAGATGTGGGGTATAATATGTACTGATAGAAGAAGGATTAAAAACGAAGGGGTTGTATACCAACGAAGGGAAACTGTATATTATCATGGAAATGTGTGACAGAGACGATATAAAAGGAAGGAGACTCTTATGTCCGAAGATAAAAAAGATCAATCCTCGTGGAGAGGATGGTATCTCCCTGACCTTCCAAGCTACTTTCGTCTCGCAGACATAACATTGGGGAAACTTTACATGTTTTTAATCTAAAATGCCCTGGGAGATGGGGCATCCCACAGGCTTTTCCAGATTTTTCGATAACATCTATAACACTCTAATTTTTCATACTTTTTCTATTTTATCAAGCGACTTTTTCTATAATATAAGCAATGTTACGGAACTTCGTAACAGTACATATTATTAAAAGGGGGAAATAAAGCACAATATAATTATTATATGTTGAAAGAAGTGGAATCTTTAAAAGGTTATTCAATAAACAAAGTATGTAATTGATGGATTCGACCGTTACTTGATGGAAGTTCATTTTATCTAACAATAAAACACTGAAAACGTTTGTTTTCTATACTTCCACAAAATTTATTACAACTATGTGACTACAGCTTCGGCAGAGTGGCTTTATCAAGTGATTTAGTTTACTATGTGTTTGCCTTTTTAAAGTCTTTAACTAAAGAAGTTGAGCAGTGGGGAGCTGTTTGTCTCGAGTTGGTCATTCAGAATTATATCTGTATTTTTCAGTTTATTAATTTCCATAGATTCTAATAAAGATAGCTTAAGGCCTTTATTTTGAATATGCAGAATTTGAAACTGTTCATTAAAAGAATGATTATGATCTAGAAGGTGAAGTGCGTATGTACAAGTGTCTGTTTTTCTATTGTTGAAAGCCCTTTTGTGTTTTGCTATCCGTTTGTCAAAGGTTCTGCCAGTTTGACCGATGTAAGTTTTCGGACAGTCACCACAAGTTAGTTTGTAAACACCACTCTGTAGTTGTTTTCTCCCTCGGTTCTTATTGTTAAGAACTAACAACAACTTAAGCAAATATATTAAGAACACTTTTTATTATATTTTGACCGCAAAAGTTAAGCAGTTAAAAGTTAAAGGTTAAGTTAAAAGTTAAGTTTTAAGCAAAAAATGTTCTATACATTTTTTTTGATAAAATTAATATTTTTCGATTTATTCGCTATCGA
Source organism: Diabrotica virgifera virgifera (assembly GCF_917563875.1). NCBI lineage: Eukaryota > Metazoa > Arthropoda > Insecta > Coleoptera > Chrysomelidae > Diabrotica > Diabrotica virgifera. The sequence goes on from NC_065444.1 coordinate 254,497,625, forward strand.
AAGTGTTAGTTTTATATCGAAAAAATCAATGTTTTTCGATAATATACTCATTTATGATTGACTCAATTTTTGCCGTAGAAAAATTTTTTTCAAACCAAGTTCTTGGGATTTAAATAACCTACAATTTCATATTGAAACATTTTTTCGTATCTTTGATGCTAATCTTTCTATTCTGAAGAAAATGGCATTTTTTACCAAACTACAAAAATTCGTTATTCGCTTTTAACTCCAGTTTTTTTAAAACTAATCATTCTAAGCCAGTCAAACTTCTGGAATTTATTACTAATACACAAATAAAGAAGTATGAAACAAAGTACGACATGAACAATTAATGCATGTCCTGGAATCAAAGAAGTTGGACTACAATGACCTCAGGATTATATCGAATTTATACTATAAACAACGAGCAAAAGTACGTGTTAACGACCAGCTGTCAGAGGAAATTGAAATCAGACGTGGAGTGAGACAAGGATGTTGTCGCCAATTCTTTTTAAGGCCTGCTCGGAAGATATCTTGAAAAAAGCTCTTGAGGGTGAAACAGCTGGAATAAAGGTAAATGGAGTTCCCATTAACAACTTTAGATATGCGGATGACACAGTCATCTTAGCTGAAAATATTGGGGATCTTCAGAGGCTGGTGACCAGAATAGCAGAGTTTGGACAAGAATACGGGCTAACAATGAAAGTCAAGAACACAAAGTTTATGAGAATATCGAAAACTCAAAGAAATAAGGAGAATCTCTTCATAAACGGATCCAATATCGAACGAGTCGACCAATATGCATACCTTGGAACAATGATCAACTCCACAGGAGATTACTTACAGGAAATCAAAATCAGAATAGAAAAGGCTAGAGCAAATTTTAACAAAATGAGAAAAGTGCTCTGCACAAGAGATTTGCAGTTGGAGCTAAGAGTTAGGTTGGCTAGGTGCTACGTTTTCTCGACTTTGTTTTATGGAATGGAAGCTTGGACCTTGAATGCTGCATCAGTGGAAAAACTAGAATCATTCGAGCTGTGGGTGTACAGAAGAATTCTGAAAATATCGTGGACAGAACGTCACAAACAAAGAGACGCAGAATATCGTGGCTGCGCAACCTGAGAGAGTGGTACGGATGTACATCAAATGAACTTTTTAGAGCAGCCGTCTCTAAAATACGAATAGATATGATGATTGCCGACCTCCGCCGCGGAGATGGCACTTAAAGAAGAAGAAGACAAAATATATAAGGTTATTAATATTGAATCCTTTTAAAATCCTAAGTAGCAAAAATAGGTGACTGTAAAAGGGTTGGTAAAGGTGGTATTACAAGTTTTAATTGTCAATAGCTCACTCAGTTTTTGCCATAAAAAATTTTTGCTAACCCTGTTCTTGGGGATTAAATAAGCTACAACTTTAGATTTACATATTTTTTCGTATCTCTGATGTAAATCTTTCTATTCTGAAGAAAAGGGCATTTTTTACCAAACTAGAAAAATCCGTTATTCGCTTTTAACTCCATTTTTTTTAAAAACTAATCATTCTAAGCCGCTCAAACCTCTAGAACCTAGAACCTCTAGGGTGGTAAATAGGGGGAAGTTTCCGATCACTTTTTCGCTGAAAAAAATAGGGACTGACATTCTTTTCATAATAAGTCACTTAATTTTTGAGATAGAGACTTTTTTTCTGTAGATAGATATTTTTAAATACTTTAAATTAGTTTGAACAAGTTATTCTCGAAAAATGCAGTTTTCCCGTCTTTTGAGTTTGAAACTACAATATTTAGCATTTTTGGAGAAGAAGAGCTAACATATAATAAAGTCTCACAATAAAACACTGAAACACGTTTGTTTTTCTATACTTCCACAAAATTTATTACAACTATGTTATTACTACAGCTGTTTCGGCAAAGTGCCTTTCTCAAGTGATATATTTTACAATGTGCTTGCCTTTTTAAGTCTTTCTAAAGACTTTAAGTCTTTAAAGACTTAAAAAGGCAAACACATTGTAAAATATATCACTTGAGAAAGGCACTTTGCCGAAACAGCTGTAGTAATAACATAGTTGTAATAAATTTTGTGGAAGTATAGAAAAACAAACGTTTTTCAGTGTTTTATTGTGAGATAAAATGAACTTCCATCAAGTAACGGTCGAATCCATCAATTATATAATAAAGTATAGCTCAATTACTATTGGTCTTAAAGAAAATAAAAAACAACTGTTTTGTTTATTTTTTCAAAGGGTACATTTTTGTTACGCAAAGTTGTTTTATAAAACGAACACTTTTTGAGTTATTAGCAGAAAACTGATTAAAAACATTGATTTTTTCGATATAAAACTAACACTTTCGATAGCGAATAAATCGAACACTATTAATTTTATTCACGCAGACTGAAATAACGGAGACGACATGGCAAAGTACAGGTACACGAAATAGACAAAATGTACAGATTATTAATGAAAAGCAGCCCATAAAAGAACATATATTAGTAGGAACATGGAATGTAAGAGGAACATACGAAGAAGGAAAACTGAAACACCTAGTAGATGAATGTAAAAAATATAAATTCGAAATAGTAGCACTACAAGAAACGAAACAACTAGGCCAAAACTCAATGGAAATAAATGACTATTTATTTTTCAATAGCGGAGGCGAAAATAGAATGTTAGGCACAGGATTTGTAGTAAACAAAAAGCTGAAAGATCTAATCGTTGACTTTAAACCAATTTCAGAGAGAATATGCATACTAAGAATAAGAGGAAAATACCAAAAAATAACATTTATAAACATACATGCACCGACTGAAGAGAAAAACATAGAGATAAAGGAAGACTTCTACAGTCAAATAGATACAGTATTCGAAAATATTCCCAAATACGATATAAAAATAGTACTAGGTGATGCTAATGCCAAAATAGGAAAAGAAGAAATATACACACCCACCATAGGAAAATATAGTCTGCATGAAACAACGAATGAAAATGGTCACCTCTTAATAGATTTTGCAAAAGAAAAAAACATGATCGTTATGAGCACGTACTTTCAACACAAAAGAATATATCAAGGAACATGGAGATCACCAGATGGAAAAACCATAAATCAAATAGATCATGTGCTCATCGAAAAAGACATGGAAAAATGTATAAAGAACATAAGAACATATAGAGGACCGGATGCAGACACAGATCACTTTATAGTCGGAATACAACTTAAACAGGTTATACCAGTTCTTAGAAATCAACAGAAAAAAAGGTACAAAGTAACTAAACCTATTAGACTACTGTCAGAAGAAGAACAAAGTAAATATGAAAGACTAGTCACTAGAGAACTGGAAAATATTGCAAAAAATGAAAACATCGAACAAAAATGGACGCAAATAAAAGTATGTATGACCAAAGCAGCGCAAGTCAGTAATAGAAATATAAAAGATGGATTCAAAGAATGGTTTGATGAAGAATGTAAAATAGAACTGGATGAAAGAAATAAGTTAAGACTCAAAATGATGCAAGTGAAAACACCAGAGATGGAGATACAATACAACGAACAAAGAAAACGAACTAAAAGAATCATAAGAGCAAAGAAAAGAAAGTACAACGAAGATAAATTGAAATGCATAGAAGAAAACTATAAAAATGGAGAAGTCAGGAACTTATATCAAGGAGTAAAAAATGAGAAAAAGGGGTTCCAAAGAAAACCTGTACACTACAAAAGCAAAAATGGAAGGAATTTAGTAAGCGACGAAGAAATACTGAGCAGATGGAGAGAATACTTCGAAGAGCTTCTAAATGAAATTCCCACAACAGAATATGCAGAAGAAGAAGAAGAAGGACCGAATGAAAATATTGATCAAGAAGAAATACAGGAAAGACCGCCTAATGAAAAAGAAATAAAAGAAATAATAGAAAAACTAAAGAAAAACAAGAGCCCAGGTAAGGATGAAATAACAGCTGAAATGTTTAAATATGGAGGACCAGTACTAATTAAGCATTTGGAAAAGCTGATAAAAGAAATTTGGGAACAAGAACACATACCAAAAGAATGGACTGAAGCCACACTGTGTCCAATTCACAAAAAAGGCGACAAAAGTTTATGCCATAATTACAGGGGAGTAGCTCTACTAAACGTTGCATATAAAATACTTGCAGTACATATAAAAGACAAGATAACACAAAAGATAGATAATGACATAGGAGAATATCAATGTGGATTCAGAAGAGGACGCAGCACGGTGGATCAAATTTTCCTGCTGCGTGAGATACAAGCGGAAAGCTACGAATACGGAAAATCTACAATGGCCCTATTCATTGACTTTAAACAAGCTTTTGACAGAGTTAAACGAAAAGAAATATACAAAGCACTATGTCAAATTGGAATTAGTAAAAAATTAATAAAGATGGTAAAAGTTACACTCAGAGAAACAGAGAACAGGGTTAAAATAAATGGAAAGGAAACAGATAAGTTTAGGGTCGGTGAAGGGGTACGACAAGGAGACCCACTGTCATCACTGTTGTTTAGTATCCTTCTTGAAATAGTCATCAGAGAAGCCGAAATTAACAGGACAGGACTTGTATACCAACGAAAACACCAATGCTTGGCATTCGCTGATGACATAGTAATGATAGCCAGAAGCAAACAAGAATTAAAAGAAATACTAAAAAGACTAGAGGCGATAGGAAGAAAGAAAGGGATATACATAAACGAAGAAAAGACTAAATATATGGAATGGACAGAACGAGAATACACACAAGGACAATACCTGACAATAAACACAGAGGCAAAAATATATAAATTCGAGGAAGTAGAGAGATTCCAATATCTAGGAGCGACATTCACTAGGAGACCAAATATAAAAGAAGAAATCCAAGCGAGAATTATGGCTGGCAATCGTTGTATCTTTGCTCTAAACAACTTATTGAGAAATAAGAACATATCTAGAGGGGCTAAGATAAGAATATACAAGACAGTGATAAGACCTATAGTCTTGTATGCCAGTGAAACATGGACGATGAACAAATCCGAGCAAGTCATGCTTAAAGTATGGGAAAGAAAAGTCCTAAGAAAAATATTTGGCGGAAAGATATGGAATGGAATGTGGATAAGAAGACCAAATGTGGAATTGGAGAGGATGTATGGTGAACCAAACATAGTAGGGATCGTAAAATCACAAAGACTGAGATGGTTGGGACATATCCAAAGGATGCCAAACACGAGACTTCCCAAAAAAATACTAACGGGAGGAATAGGAGGAAAGAAGAAGAAAGGTAGACCGAAAACCAGATGGAAGAAAGATGTTGAAAAAGACATAGAAGAACTGAAAATCACAAATTGGAAAAATAAAGCAGCAAATAGGAGAGATTGGAAAGGAATAGTAAACCAAGCCATGGGCCTTCTAGGCCTGGAGAGCTAAACTATATATATTAATTTTATCAAAAAAATGTATAGTACGTTTTTGCTTAGAATGAATGTTTTTTTACCAAGTTTTTCGGTCAAAATAAATTAAAAAATTTCCACCCCAGAGATGGGGTGGCAACCACCCCATGGTAAAAGCACCTTTCGGCCTCATATAGATTTTGATCCTTGGACTATCTACTACTTATTCTCAAATTTTCAAGCAAATCGATCTATTCTGTAAAAATTGCGAGCCTTTGTCCTATTTTAAGCTTCATTACTTGGACTAGAAAAAATTGCAGTAACTGTTTAAAAATGAAAAATTATAAAATAATCAAACAAATTACTTTTAACGTTCTTTTTTTGTTTCGAGAATAAACTAGGAACCATGTTAAAGTCCTCACACCCGGGACGTTTATCAAGAGACATTTTTTGTGTCTAGTTTAAATATATTTTTATCCGATTACATTTTTATTTTTAACGGAAGTTTTTAGAGACGGAACAGCTGAACGCATTTTTAATCACATATTTCCACAGACATTTGAATTGGGCTATTGAATAAGAGAAAATACAAAAAATATATTTCGGTCGATAGTGTGAGCAGATTCATTGATAGCATTTTTAAAATGGAATTTTGAGGACGGCGACCGAATCAGAACGTCGAAAGATTTATTTTGCAATAAACGTACAGTAAAACCTCGATATAACAGACCTCTAGTTAGCGGACTTCGGATATAACGGACAAAAAATCCGATCAAATGTAAAAAAATTAAAAACGTTCTGTTAACGTTATACTTTGATGGCACATATTCAGTAATATATTTACAAGGGTTCCTGGGTTGTGTAGGAATAGTGCCGGAGAAAAAAGTAACTGAGGGAGATGTTTTACAATGGCTAGAAGTAGATGAAGGTGGCCATGGATATAACATCATTACTGAAAGTAAAATAGCAGATGAAGTTATGAACCTAAAAAATGAGAATGGAAATGAAGATAGTGAAGAAGACAAAACAACACTGCCAATAATAAAGTTATCAGAGGTAAGATCGCATCTCGACGATCTAATAACATTTATAATACAGTGTACATATTTTCAAAAAAAGTTTTTGATTTATTTTAAACCTATTTTTATATAACACACTTTTGGCTTTAACGGACACACCGTCCCCCCAATTAGTCCGTTATATCGAGGTTTGACTGTATCTACAAAATTATAAAAAAAGAATGTGTGTGTACTTTGTACGCACGTAAGAAGTTATACTTCTGTTATACGATTTAAACGAAATTCGAACCAGCTATCAGCGCGGTTGGTATATTGGGGTTCATTCGCATTAAACGCTTCGCCACGGAGGCAATGTGTCATTATGTGCGAAGATCGACTAACTAAACGGATTAAGCTTTTGACATTTTTGAATTAAATTAAATTGTTTTGATTTTGAATTGAAATGATTTAGAATTGAAAAAATAGAACAAAACATAGAGTAAGAAAACAATATATTAGGTGAACATTGATAGAAATTTTGATGGTAATCAAATTATGTAAATAAAAGTATTACATACTATGTATTTTGGTAGGTTCAAATAGGTAGGTACCTATGATACATTTACAATTATTACGTACCTGTTGCTTTTAAAAACTATTTAAATGTCACTACAATTATAAACTTTTTTGTTTCTGTCCTCACAACAATAAAACTAATATATTATACATTTGTTTACCTTCATATTGAACAATTATTTATTATTGACAGATCATTTCAACACCCAATCAGAGCCCGTATAACGACTAATACCATACTGTCGGTGTGCGCATGCGTGCAGATCAATATAAATTCACCCTCAATCTCAATCGCGCCTAAAGAAGTATAACTTCAAAAATATTGTTAGTATTGTTACTATAGTCCGTCTAGAAAGTATCCGGAAAAAAGAAAGCAGAATTATAATTTTACGGTATTTATTTCTATCACTTGAAAAATAAAATTTCAACAAATAATAATTCATCTCATTTACTTATACAACCTCCATTTAAATCTAAACACTTAACTAAACGTCCAGGTACACCCGAATCTGAGTCAAGGCCATAATTTTCGGTAATGGTGTTCCAGGCCTGTAAAACTGACCGAATCAAACCTTATTTATCTCGTGGCGCTGCTCGTTCCACTTCAATCTTCATCAGTCCCCATATTATGTTTTCAATGGGGCTAAGATCTGGAGAGGTTGCTGGCCACGGAATTGTTGCCAATTCGTATTATTGCATCCAAGCTTGAGTATAAGCAGAAGTATAGCATCTTGCATTATCTTGCTGAAAACGCCACCTCTCTAGATATTAAACATGAGCCGTTTCAATAAGAAAACCATTTAGGATGTCACAATATTTCGCACTATTAACAGTACCATTAACTATACAGAGAGGTGTAGCACCACGCTGAGATATTGCTCTCCAAACCATTATTTTAGTAGGAAATTTGGAAATTTGAACGGTAACATTTTCTCTTGGTAGGACTTTTAGATGATTTGCACCAAGTTGGAAACAACTTTCATCAGATATAAAGACATTATTAAAATTATCTTCTTGAAAACCTTGACAAAAATCTATTCTTTGTTGCCTTTGCAGAGGTGTCATTAGGGATTTTTTTGGATTCCTTGATATGTAGCCTTGCTTTTTGAGTGACATGCGGACAGTTTCTGGGTACACTTTTATTCTTCGTTGATTCCCAAATCTGTTTGCTAATTTTCGTAACCCTAGGAGCGGATTTTGTCGTCCTAAAGCCACTAAAGCATTTAAATTGTTTCCGCGAATCTTACGCGGTCTACCCGAAACTGGTCTATGTCTCATATATTATATGCCATTTTTTATCCTCTTTATTGTCTCATACACTGCACTTTTTCCGAGTTCAGTCAATTGCACTAATTTTTTAACGTTTCGGACACTCTTTCTATACAAATATTCCACCACTTCTCTTTTTTCTACTTGCGACATTATTTCACAAATCTTAAGTTTGTTTACAAACAACAATATTTGACAGATGGTGTTGTCATGCGATTTTGTCCATAACCTACTATCGGCACAACCTACTTGATGCATTACTTTTGTCTTAAAATGTTACAAAAAGGAAATCTATTATAATTAGGAAAAATATAAAATTCCCTATACTTTCTAGACGGACTATAGAACGTAATCTGAAATTATTGAGGGATAAATTTTTGTACTCATGCGGTCAAATTTTTAGAGCATATTATATTTGCAATTGGAATGTGAATTAAGGGGTAGGTTTAACATTTTTTGTCGCCGAAAAAAATGAGGTTCAAAGCTATTTTCGTCAAAACATGCTTAGTTTTAATACTAGGGACTTTCATTATAAATAGGTTTTTTCAAAAACTTGAAAAAAAGGTTTAATGAATCTGACCCGAAAAATGCATAGTTTTTTGGTTATTTCACGTTGAAGCTTTTGATTTTAACGCTTGACGAGTAAGAATAAACCTTTACTAAGGTTTATCGATAACGTACTTATTTTCTAAGTTATTCTCTAAAACGTTTGAAAACTTGGGTTTTTAGTTGAAAAATTGGCAATTTAACTCGCGAGTATTATTTTAGAAATTTTAGACAAACTAGTTTGGCCTAGGCCAAACTAGTTTATCCTGAAATCGGGTTTGGCCGGTAACATATTGTTATGCTCTGTATTTCTCTCTTTTATGAGATTTATCAGCAAATTCTAAATTTAATTAATTACTCAATTATTTTAATTACTGCTTATGTAAAACAAAACCAAATTTAAATTAACTTTTCTAATAAACTTTATTCTCAGGGCTATTTTATTTTTGATTCATTACCTTTGGTTTGCGGCTTCTGGTATCTCTAGTTGCTTACTCCATCCAGGATAAAACAAGGAAATTAAACACACTCAATGTCATATAAATGTTAAAAAATATCATTTATTTATCCAATATACCATAAACATAGGATTTAAAAAATATGCTAAAATCTAAATTTGTTGCAACTATTTCTCATCTACTAAATTAAGCTTTAATTCTAATATCTCCTGTTTTAACAAAAAAAAAAAAAATATTTATTTAAATAATTCGTTATTTATTCTTACAAAATTTAATAAAATTTACTTTTCTCTTTTTTAATTGATTACTTGTTTCTTCTTTAAAATTTGGACTGACTAATTATGTTATAGAACTGTTCAATACAAAAATTAAGCAAATATGGTGTGAATATAAACAAACTCTCTCCGTTTCACAAATGATTTGACTAACCTTTTTGTTTCTTCTCTACTTCTTTTCCCTGATTGCGTCGTCCTCGATTCTCCCACACGCACTCTTAGGATGTTGCGAAAAGTCCCTCTCGTCCAAACTGCTTCATAAACAAACAAAAAGGACTCGCTCGAATTCTCGACTCGGTTTTCTTTCTGCTCGATATCTTGTGCAAATATGTACCAATCGGCTACTCGTTCTAGACAGAAACAGGAATCTTCCTCGGTCCAAGGAAAATTAACTTCTCAACTCGGTCAACGATTTCGTTTCAACTTGATTCTGCTCGCAAAGGCAAACTTCACCACTTTACACTGACTTCTCACTTTTCTAAAACTGGACTGCTGTCTTCAGATATTAATTTCACAGTGCCTATTTTTTCTCTCGTCAAAATCAGACTCAACACTCTCATCCCTTCCATCCATCATTTTCCACCAATCACCAAACATCCTTTCTACCCAATACACCTATATTATCATTTCTTAAGAAACGATTTAATTTGGATACAACTTTCCAATTTGTTAAATTCTGGGAGACATCAAATTACTCTCGTTGCTAAACAAAAAGCCTTACATTCTAAAATAAATAAATTTGTTTACCGCTTAACCTTCTTCGAATTTTTTTATAAAATGTCTTATTGTCCATTGCAAAGCGACATAAAACTGTATTGTGTACTTTGACCGCACCATTGTTTTAGTCCGTTCAAAAACCCATTAAGAAAAACCACCTTCTTAACGATTTCACTATTCCGCGAAAACACTGATTACTCACGAAATTATCCTATTACAATTTTTGATCATATACAGGGCGATGAAAATCTATAAATTTCGTGGTCTTTGATATAAATTTATTTGCTACATTTTTCCCACAAAAAAATTATACAACAATATATATATTTTTTTGTCTTTTGTAATTTTTAGCTTGTAGTTTGTAATTTATGGAAGACTAAATGTACTGGGCCTGATGATGAGGTAAATAATGCAAGCGTCGAAACCGGTTGACCCACAATTTTTAACATTAAATAAATAAAAACTCAAAAGATTGCCAGTATTGACTCAATTTATATCCAATAGAATAATAAACGTATTTGTGAAATTTTACATATACAATATATACCTTTCATCTCATTAGATTTGTTAATTAATGTTCGTTGGCAAATTTTGTTAGTAAATTTAATCAGACATTGTGTACCTTAATGTTTAGCTGTCCGATCTTGTGATTAATCCACTCTACTTTAATATATTTATAGATTGTGTCACGCAATTCGACATTTGTTCCAGACGCGATAATTATATTAAAGGTATCTTTTAACATAATAGAAGTGTGAACATTTTAGAGACGTTGCTAAAATGACTGACTGCTATCTGTCTAATATGTGACAAAAAAATATAATTTTAAATTTACAATACAAAACTGTTATTGCTGGAGCGATACCAGAGGTTCTAGCTCACTTTACAGTTTTCTAAAACCTCATTGCTCCGGAGATAGCACTACCCAGCTAAAATGTTCATCTCATACCAGGGTTGTCTTTTTAGTTTGTATATAGCCATCATCATCATCAATGGTGCTACAGCCCTATGAAAGAGCCTCGACCTTAGTCTAGGCTCGCCAGTCAGTCCTGTCCATTGCCAACCGTTGCCAGTTTGCTGCGCCTATTTTTCTTCCATCCTCATCTACACCATCCTTCCATCTAAGTTTTGGTCTACCCCTATTTCTACTTCCCACAGGTTGTGGGAATAGTCTTCCTATTCTTAAAAGAGATACTACGTCTTTACCACCAAATATATGTTTATATCTGTGGTATACCTAGTAGTTGTACCTCCTCCTCCAAATACAATTTTCACAGATGCCACCGAATATTCCTCTCAGGATCCTTCGTTCAAATATAAGCAGAAGGTTTTCATCTGCCTTGGAGATGGTCCATGTCTCCGATCCATATGTCAACACTGGTTGTATAAGGGTTTTGTATATGGTTATTTTTGTTTTTGACTTAAGTTTCTGCTTTGCATATAGCCATAAAGACAAAAAATATATATTATAGACTTGAAAGTACTTTATTGCTTTTCAAAATATGTCCCACCAAGATCGATACACTTTTGCATACGTTCATACCAATTGCTAAAACAGTTATTCCAGGCTTCAGTTGACACCTGCCAAACCGCGATTTTAGAGATATTGATGGCTTGTTCCGGCGACTGGAGTCGTTGGCCACGCATTGAATTCTTAATCTTTGGGAACGTGAAAAGTCGTTGGGACTTAGATCGAGGCTATACGTTGGATGGTTTAACAATTCGACGTTTTGAAGGTCCAAAAACTCTATTGTCTTTTGAGCAGTGTGAGCACTTGCATTATCCTGATGTAGGATGATTCGCCGTTGTGTGTTGCTTTGTCGGAGTTTCGCGATAACTTCTGGTAAACAAACGGTTATATACCAATCAGAAGTAACCGTTCTTTGATCTACTAAAGCAATTACTGCGACATGAACAGATTTTGACATAAAAGTTGCACCATTTTCTTTGACACACTTCGAGAACGGATCACTTTTGTTGTTTTTTTCCTCATGGTGAAACACCCACACAGCGGATGGGCGTTTATTTTCCGGTTCGTATAGGAGTAAATCCAATACTCATCGCCTCTAACAATACTATAAACGTTTTTTGAGCTTCCTTTGTTGAACTGTTCCAATGTTTTTCGATGCCAATTGAAGCGAACCGCTTTTTGCTCTTGTGTAAGCAAATGAGGGATCCAACAGGAATCCCAATTTCGTAACACTCGGTTCTTCATGTAGGATCTTTTGAATCGAGGTCTCTGAAATGCCCAAAGAAGCCTCTATCTCCCGGTATGTTACACTTCGGTCATCCTTAAATTAGCTGACGAACCGCATCGATGTTTTGCTGTGCCACTGCTGTTTTGGGTGGAACTTGCATTGATTCGTCGCTGAGACTGGAGCGACCACGTTAAAATTCGCAGTACCAGCTGGAAATAGTTGACTAGTGTGATGCTTCATTCTCAAACATAGAAACCATTTCAGCGAGACATTGTCTTTATGATCATTCTCTCCTAAAATTGTAAAAATTATTGCTCAAAAATGTTCTCGGCTAAGATCCATTTTTCGATAGACTTGCTGATTTCAAAAATTCATTGTATCTGCACGATTTGTTGTATCGCAATGAATCTCTGGATTTATGTCAACAAAAGATTGAGGTTACATTTGTGTCGGGAAGTTTTTATTGGTGGCGCTCTCTCAGCGCCTATATGCAAAACTAAAAAGACAAATCTCATGTTTATCATATAGTTACTTCTGGACTGCAGTTGAGGAAGAACCGCGAAATAAGTATAATAATTATAAAACTGGAATATAATAAACGACGCACTATCAGAATATTCCAGGGCGCATCTGTTTTGAGATGGACGTCGAGAGGTGACTCATATTTTTTTGCAGAAATTGCTTGGAATTAACTAATATAATGATAATTGAGTTATCCTCCCACTCAAAAAGGTCCGGAACATTGTATAAATAATCAAAATATCAAATAATCAAGCAAAAATTCGATTTTTTCGTCGTTTTTTGATTATATATTTAAAAGTATTAACTTCCGAGAAAAGTTGCACTGACATAAAAGTTGCGTAATTAAATATTCTACAATATAGGATTGGTTAGAAATTTTAAAAATTGTCACTCGTGTTGCAAAATAGTAATAATTGCGAAAAAAAAACATGTACGTTACAACCTGCCACATCCGGACCTGTCATATCCGGACCTCTACCGAAATCTACCGAGAAAGGCCATTGGACAACGCACCCCCTAATCCCGACCCAAAAGAACTAAAATATGACGAAATAAAGTGTCTTTTTTGCCCCCAAAAATGACATTCCTCTGTCAGCCTATGGATCAAGGTATTATAGAATCTATAAAACGTGTCTATCGACTAAAGTTATTAACAGTTAGTCAATACAGAAGTGGTCTTGATATCCGGATTTTTTCATATCCGGATCGGTCTGTCGCCACATTCATCCGGATATGGCAGGTTTTACTGTATTTGCATTTTACGTTTTTCAACCATTTATGCTACACTTAGGACGTTCATATTTTACCCAGAAATATTTTATTATGATATAATAAAACAACATTGTAAATTTCATTAAGATCGGTTCAACAGATTTTGTAAAATAAATTTTACAATCCAGCTTTCGCAAAAAAAATTCATTTTTTCAAAATATTGCAGAACTGAAAATAAAGCAGATAGCAAATTAATTTTTTTTTGCATAAAGAAGAATACTATACCTTTCATTTGCAATTTGCAAAATTAAAATCGGTTAACTACCACGGCGTCAGGAATTTTTTTAAATAAACATTAATTTTTGGTGCTACGCGCAGGACAGCGGTGTTCGATTCACTCAAGTTGATTTCCACCAAAATTTCTTCCAATCTTTATCTAATATATTATTTTCTTACTCTATATTTTGTTGTATTTTAATATTTTAATTCCATAAAAATCAAACTAATTGTTTGTGAAATATTGTTTAAACAATTGCATATGTTTAAAAATAATAAACTTTTATTCTCTATTAACTATTAAGTTAAAATATATGAACAAAGAAAGTTTTTGCTAAAAAAAGTATTATTTCAAAGGACAGAGTATGTGTTTTTATTTTGCAATAAACAAATTTATTTATTTATATCGAAATGTACTAAAAATTAAAATTTATCAATCATTATCAGAGGTCATTGGAATGCCCAATCAGAGCAAACGTATCCGTTGACCTGCGCGTAGCACCAAAAATTGATGTTTATTTAAAAAAATTCCTGACGTGGTGGTAGTTAACCGATTTTAATTTTGCAAATTACAAATGAAAGGTACAGTATTCCTCTATATGTAAAAAAATCAACTTTTTGTCTGCTTTATTTTCAGTCCTGCAACATTTTGAAAAAATCAATTTTGCGAAAGCTGGATTGCAAAATTTATTTTGCAAAACCTGTTACCGATCTTGAAATGAAATTGACAATATTGTTTTATTATATCATAAAGTTTTTCTGGGTGAAATATGTAAGTCCTAAGTGTAGCATAAATGGTAGGAAAACGTAAAATGACAATACTTGTTTTTTATGTTTTTTTCGCAATTATTGTTATTTTGCAACAAGGCTGACAATTTTTATAATTTTTAACCAATCCTAAATTGTAGGAAATTTAATTACGTAACTTTTATGTCAGTGCAACTTTTCTCGGAAATGAATACTTTTAAAGTTATAATCAAAAAACAAAGAAAAAAAAATAAAATTTTTCCTTCATTTTTTGACATTTTAATTATTTAAACAGTGATGTTCCGGACCTTTTTGAGTGGAAGGATAACTCAAATCTTATTATATGGGTTTTTTTCAAGCAATTTCTGCAAAAAAAATACGAGTCACCTCTCAACATCCAAATGTACTAATATTTTTACAGATGCGCTCTGGTCTAGAAACCAAAATCGTTAAATCGGGTGAACCTGGGGAGTTTTTTAAATGAAGGTGAACCTGGGGAGCTAAAAAGCTAAAGGATATTTCAGTTGTTAATATATTTTTTGTTTTTCTTTTTATAGGTCCGCTGTATGAAATTAGTCCAGCACCCGAACGTCGTTCGGTTGTACGAGGTCATAGATACAGCGACCAAACTTTATTTAGTACTGGAGTTGGGCGATGGGGGCGACCTCTATGAATATATCATGCGTCATGAGACTGGACTTCCTGAAAAAGTTGCCAAAGAGTACTTTAGTCAAATTGTAAGGTAAGCAATAAAATGCGTCAAACTTTGTAAATATCCGTACATAGAAAAACACCTTTTTTCCTCATTTTTTTTTCTCAGTCAGAATGAAACTAGGTTCACACTTGCTTTTGCATATTTAATTATTTTATATTTTTAAAAAATTTATCTAAAAATGCCTGTGCTGTACAGTTAGAATAAACAAAAATTTTCTTTTGAATGAGATATTTAAAATTAAAAATCACACTAAATTTTCTCTTTTTTTTTCACCCCTGTAACTTATTAAAATAAACATTATAGAAGTTTTCAGGGACTTTCGGCCGTCGGTAATAATGTAGTCTTTCATTCTGCGGTTAAATTTAAAAAAATATTTATTGGTTTTTTCAAGATTCGAAAAAATGAATTTATTTAAAAAGCATCGGCCCGAAATTTTGATCACGAACGCGTTTTTTAGAGACAAAGAGAAAAGAGAAAATTCTCTTTCAGCTCGAAATGCAGAATCCTTGGTAACAGTCTATTGCCTGAGCTTTTTACTATTTATAAAGCATGCAGAAAGACAATTTTCTCTTTTCTCTTTGTTTGGAAAAATGGCGCTAACGTGTCCGTCAGCAAATAATATTTTATTATTTTGCTTAGTGAAACAGCCAAGATTTACTTCGATTTAGGGTATACCACAGGCTGTCCTGAAGACTCTAAAAAGAAGAAACATGTCGACCGATGGTGTCTTTCCTTATTCCACATTTTTTAGACTTTAGATATTGACCAAATATTTCAAAATCCCCAAATTGGTCAACATTAACCCGAAATCTACCTATAAAAATTGTTAGACAAAGTTTGAAGTTTAGGACAATGGTCTCGACTTTGTTATGAATTATATAATCAAAGAAGATCACATAATTATTCGTGAATTCAGAATACTTCATAAGGCAAACATGAAGCAAACAACAAAACAGCTGAATAATTTCCATAAACTTTAATTACAATTTACGTCGTTATTAATCAAAATTCAGAGGTGGCGTAATAATATAAAATGATTATAATTTCGAGACGATTCTATTCATGGAAATGAATCTATTCATGTAAATTTTATTGTATTTAAGTGACATTACATTTTCCATAAAATGTGTGCGGTGTCCTTTATCTTCCAAGATTATGTATTTCTTGATAATATTAATTAAATATTGCTTCTTTTCAGGGCGATATCATATTGTCATCAGTTGCACGTTGTACATAGGGACCTGAAGCCTGAAAATGTAGTATTTTTCAAGAAACAGGGCATTGTCAAGTTGACAGATTTCGGTTTTAGCAATAAGTTTTATCCCGGTCAAAAGTTAGAAACCTCATGTGGTAGTTTAGCCTATTCAGCACCTGAAATACTTTTAGGAGATTCATATGATGCACCAGCTGTCGGTAAGTACAACAAAAATCTTCCCTAATATTGGTTAAAACTTGTTTTATCTCATAAACTGATAAACTGGAAATAACTTAACAATTCAAAGCTTTATTTCCGAAGAAAGTAACACTTTTAATGAGACCAAGTTTGGCATCTCACTTACCGTCTATTCAACGTGGCAAAATTCCAACGAAAAGATGGTCTCTATACTCAGGAGTAGAACTAATACAAAATAATTTCGCCGTGAAACTAAAACAAGAAACGTATTATATTACAGTTCGTCCAGTGCATAGATTGGGAGAGAACCATCAGTGACCTTTTTTACGATGCTTCTCGAGAAAATACATACACATCCTATCTGTGACAACCAGTTAGACAAACATCCAAGTATACTGAAACCAAAAGTCAGAAAAGCAATACTGCATGTCAAAAATAATAAAGTACCTGGACCAGATCAAATTTATGCTGAGCTACTTAAACTTTTGGACGAGGAAAACATTACTTACTTAACCACTTTCTTCAACAAAATTTACAACGAAGGAAAACTACCAGATGATTGGTTGGAATCACTTCACAACATTACCCAAGAAAAGCAGGCCTACCAAATTCAACGATTTTGGACTAATCAGTTTGATGAGTCACACACTTAAGATACTTTTACACGAATTATACAAAACCAAGTATTCCTTTATGCGAAAGTATGGGTATGGGCCATTCCACGAACATACGCCTGTTTTGGATTACTTCGACAACGAATATTTTACTGTACAACATAAGAAGTACGAAAGTAAATGGCGCTAATAATTATTCCAATAAACAACAATGTAATTTGCAATTTACTTTCGTTCTTCTTATTTTGCACAGTTAAATATTCGTTGTCACTTCGTGAAATAGGGTATAATACACAATTTGGATTTAAAAATGCTCTAGGAACTAGAGACACTATTTTATATGTTCTCTTACAAAAAAGTTGCGAGTTCCGAAAGAACGTTTATATTTGTTTCATCTACTTGGAGAAGTCATTCGTCCGAGTACAACACGACACACTTTTTGATTGCCTGCAGGCAGGACTTGATCGCTACGATATAAGACTGCTAAAATAACAACTTAACGTGAAGTAAAAACTCCTTGGTGTAGTTGGTATAAAATACTTTAATGAAGAATTATTTTTTTAAATCCAAAAGGATTCCATTCAAAAACGTTTCCGGACTTATCAGTCCATCATCAGTGAACTCCCTGTCCTTGCAAAATAGCCACAATGCCAAACACTGGTTAGGTTAAATGTTCTAACTACATAGTAAATATAATAAAATAGTTTGGCTTAAAGTCGATGCCAATGGATTGCTTCTAGCAACATGATGCTCTTGTTAGAATTTACTTAATACTCAACTATATATTATTTTTGTCAAGTGTTAGAATAAACACGTGGAGTATTTCTTCATGGGAGGGCCACTTCTTAGAACCATTAGGCCGATACCCTCTTACGAAAGATTGCATAAAAGTATCATGTTACAAGGCATGTGAATGCAAGAACTGTATTTTAGTTCTGTGTTTAATGTTCAGTCTGTTAGAATATTTTGTAAAGGAAACATCTTAATCTCTTTGTTTGTATATAATTGTAATACAGTAAAACCTCCGTTAACCGAAATAATTGGGGCGGAGGCTGTTTCTGATAACAAGAATTTTGGTTAAAAATAACATTGTTTTTTGTATACTTTTTGTGTCAAATTACACAGTATTCTTGGTCAAAGTTGCTATTAAAAAATACTATGAGGCGATTTCGTAATGTATTGTATATTTAATTCCATTCTTTAGCTGTATGAAAGCAATGTTGATGATGCTGACAAATTAATATCGAATTGTTTCCGTTTTATGATGAAATTATTCAAACTGTCGGCCGTTTCGGTTAACGGAGGTTTTACTGTAATACGGTTCGGTTAAAATAAAAATAGCTTTTACTTTTATTTGTACCTTTTATTATCTTATATTTCTAATAGCTCTACGTTTACATATTTTTTATTATCACGTCTGCATTGAACCACGTTATTTCTGTCAATCATAGATTTTAAGCCAAACTATTTTATTATATTTACTATGTAGTTAGAACATTTAACCTAACCAGTGTTTGGCATTGTGGCTATTTTGCAAGGACAGGGAGTTCACTGATGATGCACTGATAAATCCGAAAACGTTTTGAATGTAATCCTTTTGGATTAAAAAACATTAAAATATTTTATACCAACTTCACCAGGGAGTTTTTACTTCACGTTAAGTTATTTAACTAGATGGTATACAGCCAACTTTCGGGAATTATCCCGTTTTTTTACTGCTAAAATACTTATATTACACACACCGGCAAAATTAGCCGAACACCTTAAAAATGGGACATGTTTGAGGTCTCGAATTTCCTAAACCAGTAGTCCGATTTGAGTTATTCTTTTAGTATGTTATAGCCTTATTATTTAAGAATATCGTTGTAGTAATATCGTTGCTAGGCAGGTAAATATCATTTTATACCGGGTGTACCAATCATACTGTGTTTTTTTCTTAAAGTTTGGAACACCCTGTGGAATATTCTAGCATATGTAAAATATTAAAATTAAAACTCGATTGTAGACTTAGGCTTTCTTAACATTTTTCTTTTTGATTCATTTACTTGTGTGGGATAATAAAAAAGTTATGTGCGTTAACAACTATCCATGTTTTTCATCAATAAATCCTCATAGTAGGGGAGGAAAGTATGCTACATTTGCAGTTACTCGAGCGTTATGGGGACCTATTGGATTGTGAAGAGTGGGTGCTAAAACAAAAAAAAAGTTAAGTTAAGTTTTCCATAAAGTGTGGGACTCTCCATTTTTTAATTTAATTTTCAATTTCCACCAATCTTTTTTTCCGATTATAACGCCATCTATCCATAATTGGAAAAAATGTTGCGAATAAAAGTTGCTTATTTTTACGTCAAGTATCCAAATCTGCAATAAAAATTGGGGGCTCCTATTTAAGTTTTAAAGTAACCCCCCACCCCACCTTCGTGGGGGGTCGTGTTTGGTGCCATTCGATAGATTTTTCAAAAATATTGAATACGTGTATTTTGCAGTTTTACGATCTGATGTTCATTTCGCGAAATATCGCAGAGTTCGTATTTAAAATTTTTAATTTACCCCCCACCCCTCTCCGTGGGGTGTCGTGTTTAGTATTATTCGATAGATTTTTGAAAAATATTAAACAAGTATTTTTTAGTTTTTCGATCTGATGTTTATTTCGTGAAATGTTCGCTTTTTTTGTGAAACTTTCTCATAGCCTAGTTTAAGATTGTTTATTAAACTAAGCAGAAAATGAGAGGTTATTGATGGAAAACATGGCTAGTTGTTAACGTACATAACTTTTTTATTATCTAACATAAGCAAATAATGAGAAACCTTGTACGCTGTAAATGTACCTCTACCATAATGTTGGTTCTTAATACAGGGGAGTTCGCTAAGGGGGATCCGAAAAAAAAAATCGATCCTTAGAAAAATTCGAAATCGTCAGATTAAGATAAGGTACGTTAAGTACATGCAAAATAGTGCATATTTAAAAATGTGACTATTTGAACGGGGCCTAAGAAAATGGGTGAGTCACAAAGTTTCACAAAAAAGGCGAATATTTCGTGAAATGAACGTCAGATCGAAAAACTAAAAAATACGTGTTCAATATTTTTCAAAAGTCTCGAATTATACCAAAAACGAAATCCCACGAAACGGGATAAGGAGTAAATTAAAAATTTTAAATACGAACCCTGCGATATTTCGCGAAATGAACATCAGATCGAAAAACTCCAAAATACACTTATTTACTATTTTTGAAAAATCTATCGAATGGCACCAAACAAGAGCCCCCACGGAGGTGGGGTGGGGGATTTAATTTAAAATCTTAAATAGGAGCCCCCAATTTTTATTGCAGATTTGGATTCTTTACGTAAAAATAAGCAACTTTAATTCGACACATTTTTTTTTCGAATTATGGATAGATAGCGCTATAATCGGAAAAAAACGATTGTTTCAAATGGAAAATTAAATTAAAAAATGAAAAGTCCCCCACTTTATGGAAAACTTAACTTAACATGCTTCTGGTTTTAGCACATACTCTTCACAATCCAATAGGTCCCCATAACGCTCGAGTAACTGCAAATTTCGCATACTTTCTTCCCCCTACTATGAGGATTTATTGATGAAAAACATGGATAGTTGTTAACTCACATAACTTTTATTATCCCACATAAATAAATGAATCAAAAAGGAAAATGTTAAGAAATAATAAGTCTACAATCGAGTTTTAATTTTAATATTTTACATATGCTAGAATATTCCACAGGGTGTTCCAAACTTTAAGAAAAAAACACATTGGTACACCCGGTATAAAATGATGTTTACCTGTCTAGCAACGATATTACTAAATACGATATTCTTACAACGATATTCTTAAATAATAAGGCTATAACATACTAAAAGAATAACTCAAATCGGACTACTGGTTTAGGAAATTCGATACCTCAAACATGTCCCATTTTTAAGGTGTTCGGCTAATTTTGCCGGTGTGTGTTTAATCAGGTAGCCTCTATCAAAATTGGAGATAGTCGTACTGAAAAACTACCCATCAAACGTGGAATACGACATGGTTGTATGTTGTATTTTGTCATCCAGTCCTTTTAATCTACACTCTGAACAAATCTTCAGGGAGGGTTTGGACGACAGACAAGAGGGAGTAAGAGTAGGCGGAGAAGTAATCAACAATATTAGATAGTCTGACGATACAGCCATTTCAAAATGTCAAGAACTTCAAATTCCGGAATCACCCTAATATTATGATGCGCAGTGTATTATTATTACTATTAAAATATATATTTTTCAGATGTTTGGTCGTTAGGCGTAATTCTGTATATGTTAGTGTGTGGTCATCCTCCATTCCAAGAAGCCAATGACTCTGAAACCCTTACAATGATCATGGACTGCAAATATGATATTCCCCTGCATGTATCACAAAATTGCCGGAAGTAAGTATACGACAGATTTCCTTATTATGTTCAAGTTAATATTCGGTGTTCTTTGTACGAGAGTAAAGTGAAATGTTCTCGGACTTTTTGTATACAGTTATGAGTGCGCTAAAACCGGCAAAATAACGCAAAAGATGGAAACATTAAATTGTAAGATAGTACTAGATAAAGCTAGTTCTTAAGTCATAATTGGACGGGATTCTGCAGAAAGGAACCAAACCACAAATATGTATTTTTCCTATTAACAGTCTCATAGGTTGTAAAATACCCCGTAGATACTTGTGCAGAAAAGAACCAAGCCACATACGATATATACCGTCCTCTATGAGCGAAAGAACCAACCAACATTATCGTTGCAGCATGACAGCGTTCTGCAGAACAGATCCATGTGGGTTGGTTCCTTTATGCAAATTCACTTAAGTTATTTTGCAGAAGGGAATCAAGCCACAAAAGTGAATTTTTTTTAAAACAACTGTTTTCTTGAATTCACGGGACTTCCAGAACAAATTATTAAATCCCAGTAATTTCATATTAACATTTTTTTAGATTATACGCCTGATTATGTAACTCAATAATGAAAAATAAATGTTTGTTAACTTTGAATTCACTTAAGTTGTTTTGCAGGAGGGAACCAAGCCACAAAAGTGAATTTTTTTTATAGCAACTGTTTTCTTGAATTCACAGGTCTTCCAGATTTTGAAATCGAAAAAAAATTATTAAATCAGAGTAATTTCGTATTCACATTTTTTTAGATTATACGCCTGATTATGTAACTCAGTAATGGAAAATAAATGTTTGTTAACTTTGAATTCACTTAAGTTGTTTTGCAGAAGGGAACCAAGCCACAAAAGTGGATTTTTTTTAAAACAACTGTTTTCTTGAATCAAGCAGTATATGTTAAATCAAATCTAATGCATAAATTGACGATTTTAATGTTAAACCATGATTATTTTTAATAGAGAATTTTAAATTTTATCGTAAAGTTTTTGGCTAATATCTCGGTTTTAACAAAGTGTGGTTTGGATCCTTTCTGCAGAATCCCGTCCAATTATAGGTGTGACGTCGAAAAACATTTTATTTTAATTTCTCATAACATCTTCACAAGAGTGTATGCGACGTCTCAAATCATAGTAGAAATTATTCTTCATCAATAATTTAATTTTGGATTAAAAATTTACTACTAATAGTCCAGGGCGCATCTGTTTTAAGATGGACGTTGAGAGGTGACTCAAATTTTTTTGCAGAAATTGCTTGAAAATAAATCAAATAATAATATTTGAGTTATCCTCCCTCTCAAAAAGGTCCGGAACATTGTTTAAATAATCAAAATGTCAAAAATTGAAGGAACAATTCGATTTTTTTCTTGGTTTTTTTATTATAACTTTAAAACTATTCATTTCCGAGAAAAGTTGTACTGAAATAAAAGTTGCGTAATTAAATTTCCTACAATATAGAATTGGTTAAAAATTTTAAAAATAGTCACGCTAGTTGCAAAATAGCAATAATTGCGAAAGAACCATACAAAAACAAGTATTCGCATTTTACGTTTTTAAACCATTTATGCTAGACTTAGGACCTTCATGTTTCAACCAGAAAAACTTTATGATACAGTAAAACAATACTGTGAATTTCATTAAGATCGGTTCAATAGATTTTGCAAAATAAATTTTGCAATACAGCTTTCGCAAAAAAAATTCATTTTTTCAAAATGTTACAGGACTGAAAATAAAGCAGATAGCAAGTTGAAATTTTTTTTGCTTATAGAAGTGTACTGTACCTTTCATTTGAAATTTTCAAAATTAAAATCGATTGATAACCACGGCGTCAGAAAATTTTTGAAACAAACAATAATTTTTGGTGCTACGCGCAGGACAGCGGTGTTCGATTCACACAAGTTGATTTCCACCAAAATTTCTTCCAATCTTTATTTAATATATTATTTTCTTACTCTATATTTTGTTGTATTTTAATATTTTAATTCCACAAAAATCAAACTAATTTTATTATTGTTTGTGAAATATTGTTTAAACAATTGCATATGTTTAAAAATAATAAACTTTTATTATTTAAGTTAAAATATATGAACAAAGAAAGTTTTTGCTAATAAAAGTGTTATTTCAAAGGATAGAGTATGTGTTTTTATTTTGCAATAAACAAATTTATTTATTTATATCGAAATGTAATAAAAATTAAAATGTATCAATCATTATCAAGGTCATTGGAATGCCCAATCAGAGCAAACTATCCTCTGTCCTGCGCGTAGCACCAATAATTAATGTTCATTTAAAAAAATTCCTGACGCCGTGGTGTTAATCGATTTTAATTTTGCAAAATTGCAAATGAAAGGTACAGTACCCTTCTATAGGCAAAAAAATTTTCAACTTGCTATCTGCTTTATTTTCAGTCGTGTAACATTTTGAAAAAATGAATTTTTTTACGAAAGCTGGATTGCAAAATTTATTTTGCAAAATTTATTGAACCGATCTTAATGAAGTTTACAGTATTGTTTTACTGTATCATAAAGTTTTTCAGGGTAAAATATGAAGGTCCTAAGTGTAGCATAAATGGTTGAAAAACGTAAAATGCGAATACCTGTTTTTGTATGTTTTTTTCACAATTATTGCTATTTTGCAACAAGGGTGACTATTTTTTAAATTTTTAACCAATTATATATCGTAGGAAATTTAATTACGCAACTTTTATGTTAGTACAACTTTTCTCGAAAATGAATACTTTTAAAGTTATAATCAAAAAACCAAGAAAAAAATCGAATTTTTCCTTAATTTTTTGACATTTTGATTATTTAAACAATGTTCCGGACCTTTTTGAGAGGGAGGATAACTCAAATATTATTATTTGATTTATTTTCAAGCAATTTCTGCAAAAAAATTTGAGTCACCTCTCAACGTCCAAATGTACTAATATTTTTACAGATGCGCCCTGGTCTATAATTAAACTATTTTTATTTACATTTGCTTTATGGTCTTCAATCAGTTTTTACTTTATGCGAAATTAAAAAAATGGTATATTCAACATCGTACGTATAATTATGACTGAAGTCAACGTATTATGTTTTCCATCTTTTGCGTTATGTTTCCGGTTATTAACGCACTCATCACTGTATATAACACAGTTATAGTATATTCCAGCGTTCTTTAAATGTACACAGTACGAAGTAAATGAAAGTGAGTTTTTGTTTGTTTATTAAATTAATCCATATAAAATATTCCTTTTCAGCTTGATATCTAGGATGCTGTTGAGAAATCCAGAAAAACGGGCAACGTTGAGCGAAATTTCGAAGCATCCTTGGCTCAGTAGTAGTAAAACCGTAACCGTAGACTCAGTACCTTTAGTTT
Source organism: Diabrotica virgifera virgifera (assembly GCF_917563875.1). Taxonomy (NCBI): domain Eukaryota; kingdom Metazoa; phylum Arthropoda; class Insecta; order Coleoptera; family Chrysomelidae; genus Diabrotica; species Diabrotica virgifera. The sequence goes on from NC_065444.1 coordinate 254,522,767, forward strand.
CTAGAGAACAACTTTCGGACGAGGACCATAATCTTATTGTTCAAAAAATAGTTAATGGAAACGTTGCCACCAAGGAAGAAATTCAAGAGTAAGTTATTTGACATTAGAATATAGTATAATTCACGAATTTGTGACTATTTTGGACTAGGGATAAAAGCATTGACTTAAACGGTCCGCTGTGCTGAGAAAGGCAATAGCATTTTCTCCCAATACAGCGTCTCTACAGAAACATGTTCTTTCTTTTCGCGCATTACAACTTAAAACCTTCAACTTACAACCTTCAGGAAAATCTTTACTGCTAGGGTGTGGTCAAAACCGACTTCGAGTTTTGTCTCACTAATACGCACCTACATCACACACACCTCCAAGCCTCCATTCGCTTTTTAAGGAGTAAAATAAGCGTGTAAATTAAATATTACTTAATTGCTATCTAAAACACGTCTATTTTGGCTGTCAGTACACAAACAATATTTTTCCAAATACAGGTACTGTTATGACAAACTTATTAGTGTATCATTATTTTGCAACCGATTTTTTTTTCTTTTTTGGCTTGGACTATCGTCATTCAGCCAGTCTCAATCAAAAGTAAATGTATTAAAGATATTGCCAATTAGTGAAATTTGGTTATTATATTATTACAATTTTTTAATTCTTATTTACCTACTCATTACAGCTAATGTACATACTATGTTAATAAATATAAATATATTATATTACTTAATGTTTATCAAGAACACATAGTGTATACATTTTACAAATAAAAATATTAATCTTAATATTAAAATAAATGCATTATTTTTTGTATTTTATTTTAGTTTTTTTTTGTTTTGTTTTTTGTTTTGTTTTTTTTTGTCACTACGATAGGATGTCAACCCGGTTCATCCCCGCGGAGGTTTAAATCCTCTTAGTGATTTTTTCTTTAATATATTTTTTTTTATATTCTTTTTTGTTTCATGTTTTTATTTTTTTTTAATTTTTTTTTTAATTTTTTTTTTCTTTTTCTTTTTTTTTATATTTTTTTAAACATATTTTACAAATACTTATAACTAATTACAATAATATTTTACTATCCGACAAGAAAGATACCAAACAGTCAAAAATTTTCTTTTTATTCAGTGACAGAATAAAGAGAATATTTACAGGGAGTGGGATGTTCTGGTCTATAATTCTTTTAATTAGGTGATTGGTTAGGTGTTTATGCTTTTTGCATTCAAAAAATATGTGGTTCAAGTCACTTTTAACCTCACATTCTTGACAAATATTCGAATCTAATATGTTTATTTCAAATAAATGTGCAGGATAACATGCATGTCCAAATCTAATTCTACTGATGGTGGATATGTATTTGCGAGGGAGGATGAAATTCTTATACCAAGGTTTTTCTGGAATAATCGGTTGTATCAAACTGTATTGTGTTGTTGAAATGTTACAGTACCTTTCCCAGTGTGTTTTCCAGCTCTTCATCTGTTCAGTTCTTAAACAAGCAAAATCATCTAGAATGCAGGGCTGATATTTGGTTACTGTTCCATGGATGAGGGAATTTTTAGCTAATTGGTCTACATGCTCATTATGTGTAAGTCCTGAATGTGCTTTGATCCACATAAGTTTTATTTTTGGGGTGTGTTTATTAATTTCAAATAAGATTTTTTTTATTAAAAAAATGTATGGATTAGAAGTACTACAAGGTAGGTGAGGTGTTTGAATAGCAGTAAGCACAGATAATGCAACCGATTTGGAAATATCGTTAAGAGCGCAGTACCAAATATTTTACGTCTATCCCTACTTTTCAACGAAAACTTTTCGTTTATAAATTTGCAAAAGTCTGTGTGTTATTGCGTTGCCGCTCCTGCAATACTTAGAGCAGATGCATCGATGGATTCTTATGTAGTTTTGTCTTCTGAATCCAAATCTGAAAACGGCATTTCGATATCTCTAATCGTCTTCGAGATAATCGACCTCAAAATCTAAAATGTGACGTCACAATCCGGTTATTTCCTACCACGCACTAATCGTCAGCTGAAATCTTTGATTGGGAAGTAGGCTACTTTTTTAATCTGAATTTGTTAAGCAAAGCAAATGTTATTATTTACATTTGAGTTTGACACTTCTTGAATGTCAAACTAAATTTTAAATTATTTAGCTATTAATAAAATATAAATGACATTTTATAGTGCATTTAATTATTATATAAAATAATATGTGTAATAAATGTATAAAAATACAATTTCAGTATATTTTGAAAGCAATAATACATATATACTATATTAATAATGAATCATTAGAAACGATTATATTTAAATTTGGTAAATTATAACTCCACTCGACCAGCGCACGACCACACAACTCGAAACACAAGTACGCAAATACGGTTGCGTGAAGCGTGGCGCAAAGCCGTGGAATTTACGAGACTCGCTCGGTCTGTAGATCCAAGTAAAGTTCATCAGTAAAAAGTATCTTTATTATGTATGTATTATTTATTTTACAATATTGGAAAATTGTTATTTAAAATGTGGTTTGGAATAAAAAGTATGTTCTGATATATGAAATTACATCCTTCTAATGGAAAAAAATATTTGACGAATTTTCTCAAATTATGGATACCAACATCATTTTCATTTATAACTCTTGTATTTTTAATTTGACGAAGAAAAGTTATTCTTCATAAAAATCTCTTCTTGGTCGAAGATGTATGATGCAACCATCATGAATCAAATTTTATTAATTTTATACGAGGTATGTAAAGAAATATGAATTTCGAGTAAAGTATCTTCATAGTTCACAAAATTTAAATTAGAATGATATACTTGCACATTAAAACATAATTTTTAATTCTAAACAGCTTTTCGTAATAGCAATTTTCTATATTATGAATTTAAATACGTATATAAAAAAAGTTTTCGTTATGATAATGCTCGCATTTTCAGCTTGTTCTTTCTTTACACGGCATAATACGTATTCGCGGTGTGCAAGTACTTGGAAGGGAAACGAGAAACGACCGTGCGCGAGTCGCGGAGAAATATTGCAACTATCTTAAATAATTCATATTGTCAATTGAAATTGTCAAATTGACGTATATTTCATACCTTCTGTCATTGAAGCAGAAAAATTATATATTACTCCGTAATATTGATATGATATGCAATTATTATATAAAGGTAAATTTAATTAATTGTATTTTGCTTGCAGTACTGCATTTTAATAACTAATTTTATTTACTACATACAATTGTTTACGTTTGCATAACATAACCTGGATCTTATTTTTTTTCTTATTATTTTTTTGGACTATGGCCTTGACAATTATCCAGCAACCAGGACTAATATAATTGGTCAATATAATTAAAAGTGCGAATAAAAGTACAGAGCGTAGAAATAGAGGTCGCTTTGCCGAACTTGCACGGTCCCAATAGTAAAATTCTCACTGGTATGGATATGTATATAAACATTACTTGGCAATGACATTGTCACCATTTATGCCCGGATTACAGGAGGCTAGTTTTTCAAGCTAGGATAGCATGCTAGCGCTTTTAAACTATCAAGCTAGTATTACTAGCTTCATGTATACAGAACTAGCTTCGCGTGTAGGCTAGTAAGCTAGTGATAAAGACAGTAAGCCAGTGTCTTAAGCTAGGATAGTTTAATAGCATGCAGTTCTATTTTGTTAAGCTACTTGCGTCAACCTCTACTGGTTTTACTATCCTGGCTTGTGTACCACCCTCGTCTGGCCCGCAAAGCTAGTGTTTTTGAACGGAAAGTGCGTAGTGTCGACCTGTTTTATATTTTCAAAGATATAACCACGTGCTTCTAAAATTAATATGCCAAAATTAAGTCCCGAGATTAATAATAACTTTATGTTTTCTTTCAATGCCTTGAAGACTTCTTCACATACCTCTGGTATGAATTTAGATATGGAACACCTTGAGACCCGATAAAAGTCACTCAGTCTTCTGTAACTAATGCCGGATGAAAGAAAATCTATAGTGATCTCCAACTTTACTCTTGCTGGGAAAGCCTCTCTCATAATAGTATGCTGTTGTTGAATTTTTGGCATCACAAAACTCAACAGAATATCAAACACATCTGCCATCATTCGTTAAATACTGATATACTCTTTTAAGTCTTCATTGCGAAGTTCTTCTAAAACCAGTGCGGATGATCCACGTTCATTCATACCTTTTTAAAATCCATGGTCTTGTCCAAACGCGTTTTTCCAATAAAGCTTTGACACAGTTTCCGAAGTAACTGTTTCAGTCGAACATTGTTTTTTTTTAGAAATATTTACAATTTTCAGTGGATTTGTTGCTCTATTGATCTCGCAATAGTACTAGCTACTGGCTGAAAATTTCCCAGCCACATGTAAACCGTTCTAGCATGCGCCAAGCCAGGACAGTAACTCAGGCTAGATACTGGGATATCTAGCATGCTATCCTAGCTTGAGAAACTAGCCTCGTGTAATCCGGGCTAAAACTAAAGATGACTTTTGAATGTTCTTGGATAACTGTTACTTGTATAATCGATAAATTATTAATTCAGTTAATTAATATGATATTTTTTTCACTAACTATGTATTCAATGATTATATTAATTTATATACTATGCAATCAAAACTAATACTTAATCGAGAAAAGAGGAAAAGTGATGAAGTGATTTTTTTAATAATATATTGTTACTATGGAACGCATATATTGAATGTTGAACATCTTTAACAACAAAATACGTGAATCACAGAATATATCCTGGTGTATTCTCTGCTTGGGATCTTCCATAATTAATAAACAATAAATAACTTTTTATTAATTTCACGTCAATTATTTATCAAATACACTATCAATATTATTTAATAAACAATTCAAAATATTTCTGAAGCCGTGTCAAAATTGTCACTGTCTTGTCAGCACATTCTGTTCGACTGAGTGCGTTGTAGGACAAAGATAGCGAATGTTCGATTTAGAAAATATTACCACTGACATGGTGTTCTTTTTTTTCGAATCCTGAAAAAACTAATAAATATTTTTGAAAAATTTAAACGCAGAATGAAAGACTAAATTATTACCGAGGGCCAAAAATCCCTTAGAGTAAGTAAAAAGTTTCTTTTGAATGAGATATTTGAAATTAAAAACCAGACTAATTTTTCTCTTACTTTTTCACCCCTGTAACTTATTAAAATAAACATTATAGAAGTTTTTAGGGACTTTCGGCCCTCGGTAATAACGTAATCTTTCATTCTGCGTTTAAATTTTTCAAAAATACTTATTAGTTTTCTCAAGATTCGAAAAAAATGAATCGCATTTAAATAACTTTGGAGCCGAAAGTTTGCACCGATCCCCTTAAAGTAATGTATCAGTTTCTCCAAAGGTCAAAAACCAAGTAAGCTACGAGAGATTCAATAAATCTACGCTTATGTTAATTTTTCAGAGGTCACTGAAAATATTTTTTAAAAATGTAAATCTTTTCATAACTTTGTTAACATGGAACTCTTTAATGTTGAGCAAAAAAGGCAAAGCTGCTAGGTAAACAAACATTTCCGCGTACAATATGCAGTGCACATGAATTATATCAAGAGCTACCGTAAATAACTTCTTATTAATAGTGTAAAAAATATTTTCAAAAGATTTTTTAATTTAGTCGCGAATTCGTAATATATACTTTATCTTTGATTTGAAGTGTACATATTTAACTGACTTTGAATATTATTCCGTTAATAAATATCACATTGTAACACTTACTTTTACCTTTAGATCTCTCGATAAAAACGAATACAACCATATAACAGCTACTTACTTTCTTCTTGCCGAGAGAAAATTGCGATGTAAGAGACAAGAGCAGGCAGCTAAGAACAAGAGGCCTGAAGAATTAGCAGTATTTCAAAACACCCAGGACGCCAAGAAAGACGCGTCGATTAGTATAAAGCCAAATTTGTTGAATGTTCCTCGCACCCCCGGAGACTTGCCACAGGTAAGTGATCTATTACCATCACTAAAACATAAATAACCCCCACAAAGTACTGTTGACATATCTACAAAATATTTTAAAATACATTGAAATGTTTTCTTTACTTAATTTATTAGTCTTTATTTTTAATTTATTTAGACACACTTTACTAAAAATACAATTTATAAATATTTAAAAATGTATAAACATTTTCAATTTCTTTGCAACACGAAAATACAGTAGCTGCATAATACTCTGGTTAAATCGGAGAGTGCAGGAAGAGTCTATACCGGTTTCGGAGGTCTTTTCCCCCTCATCAGTAGTCCCATATCCTCTTCTCTCCGATTTCTCCAGGCATCACACTTATACACTTCTTGTAGGAGTATTAAGGAATCTTTCTTGTTGGAACTTTTACCACGCTGAGCAGATGAGTTGTGAATTATTTAAAATTCTCTCATCTTAATTTCCTCGGCATCCTGTTTGATTTATAAATTTTGAAAATCTCAGGAGGTGTAACCAAAGAAAGTATTCCACCTGTTATCAATCTGGTAGTATGGAAACGATATTTATTGTCGTTTTCTGTGCTACTTCGATTGATAACTTCTTCTTCTTCTTCTTCGCCTAGCCATTCACGTCCACATCTGAACATAAGCCTCTTCAAGTCTTCCTTTCCATTGTTTTTTGTTGTACGCTACTTGTAGCCAATTTTTCCCGGCAGTTCGTTTCAGATCATCTGTCCATATCATAGGAGGTCTGCCTCTGGGTCTTTTGTGTTTGTCGATTGATAACTTACTTTGTTATAAATATTTATTTTACAAAGTTTCCTTGAAGGAAAAATCAAACGAACGGTTCAACTAATAATGACCGGAGCGTTTCAAACTATCTTACTATTTATGTTACAGTCCTGTGTTCTAGAACGGCGTGGATCTAAGCAGACAGCCGTCTTTGAACGCATCGTTCACTGGTAGAAAAATCTGCAGACATTCTGAAGTTATGCAGACATCGTATAAATCTTTACCTGGCACGCGTGTACCTTTCTTCAATGAACTTTCTTCTTCTTCACGTGCCGTCCTCGTTCCGAAGTTTGGCTATCATCAAGGCTATGCGTATTTTTGATACCGTAGATCTAAATAATTGGCAGCTGCTGCACTTGTACCAATCTCTTAAATTCTTCAACCATGAATGTTTTCTTCTGCCAATGGATCTTTTACCTATTATTTTTCCCTGAATAATTAATTGTAGTAGCTGGTACTTTTGTCCCCTCATTATATGTCCCAAGTATTGCAGTTTGCGCTTTTTAATAGTAAGCGCAAGTTCTTTTTCTTTCTGCATCCTTCGCAACACTTCCATGTTTGTCACTCTCTCTGTCCACGATATTCTCAGTATCCTGCGGTACATCCACATCTCGAATGCTTCTATTTTCCTTGTATCGATCTTTTTCAGTGTCCAAGCTTCCATTCCATAGAAAAGAACTGACAGCACGTAACATCTCATCAGGCGAATTTTAAGATTTAAACTTAGCTCTCTTCCGCATAAAACTGTTTTCATTTTGGTAAAAGTAGCTCGAGCTTTTTCTATTCTGATCTTGATTTCTTCAGAGTTGTCGTTGTTTTCATTAATCACAGTTCCCAGGTAATTATATTTTCTAACACGCTCAATTCTTTGATCATGTACGGTTATGTCAGAAAAATTTTGTGGAGATTTCGACACCATCATTATTTTTGTTTTTTTTATGTTAAGTGATAAACCGAACTTTTCGCTGCACTCTACTATTCTGTTTATCAGTGTTTGGAGATCTTCCGGGGTTTCTGCTATTAATACTGTGTCATCAGCGTATCTCAAATTGTTTATTAAAGTGCCATTTATTTTAACTCCTATATCTTGGTCAGCAAGGGCTCTGTTTATAATATCTTCTGAATATAAGTTAAACAAGGTTGGTGAAAGTATGCATCCCTGCCTTACGCCTTTTTTGATCTCGAGTTCCTCGGTTGTTTCCCGTTCTACTCTAATATTCGCCTTCTGGTTATAGTAAATATTGAAAATAATTCTGAGGTCCCTTTTATCCAAGTTTTTCTCTACCAACAGTCTCATCAGGTGTTCGTGGCGAACTTTATCGAACGCCTTGTTGTAGTCAATAAAGCACATATATATATATATATATATATATATATATATATATATATATATATATATATATATATAAAAAATGAATAATTTTGGGGAATGCAGTCAATGTGTTTTGGGCTGATTAGAAGAGAAACACTTTGAACTTTTGTCGAGCTTTCGGACAATTTATTTCCTTTATCAAGACAATCTAAAAATACAAATGTTTAAATTTAGATGAAAACTAGAAAAATAACAACTTACTGCTCGTGGTTTACAAAATAACTAACATACTTATAAAAAACATAAAAATTCTTTCTAAAAAATATAAATTGTAAACGTAAATTAATTTTGAAATATGTCAAAAGGACATTAATCAAATGTAGTTAGACTACTTTAATAACTCTATAGATTGGGAAAGAAGTTAGTTATCAGTGTATAAAATAATGATATAAAGATGTAAGCAAATTTGAAGTTATAATTATTAGTAAAAAAAAAAACTGATAGTAATGTAAAAAAAGTTGATTTAGAATGTTATAAATATTTTTCTTTTGATACTATTGATTGAAAAAAACACATTGACTGCATTCCCCAAAATTATTCATTTTGTATTATTAACAGTCACTACATATTAATAATCATATATATATATATATATATATATATATATATATATATATATATATATATATATATATATATATATATATAATTATTAATATGTAGTGACTGTTAATAATACAAAAAGAATAATTTTGGGGAATGCAGTCAATGTGTTTTGGGCTGATTAGAAGTGAAACACTTTGAACTTTTATTTGAACGTTTACCGTTCCATTGCTTATATGTTTAGGTAGAAGGTGGTGTTTTCTACATTTTAATAAAAAAATCTTTCTGTTTCTCAAAGATGCCAGTTTGTTGTTCAAGTTTGCCCATTGTTTTAGGAATCCAACAGCAGCAGGACCATATTCATAGTAGATGTTACCATAAAACCCCATTATAACCAATCTATGATTATTAATATGTAGTGACTGTTAATAATACAAAAAGAATAATTTTGGGGAATGCAGTCAATGTGTTTTGGGCTGATTAGAAGTGAAACACTTTGAACTTTTGTCGAGCTTTCGGACAATTTATTTCCTTTATCAAGACAATCTAAAAATACAAATGTTTAAATTTAGATGAAAACTAGAAAAATAAAAACTTACTGCTCGTGGTTTACAAAATAACTAACATAATTATAAAAAACATAAAAATTCTTTCTAAAAAATATAAATTGTAAACGTAAATTAATTTTGAAATATGTCAAAAAGACATTAATCAAATGTAGTTAGACTACTTTAATAACTCGATAGATTGGGAAAGAAGTTAGTTAACAGTGTATAAAATAATGATATAAAGATGTAAGTAAATTTGAAGTTATAATTATTAGTAAAAAAAAAAACTGATAGTAATGTAAAACAAGTTGATTTAGAATGTTATAAATATTTTTCTTTTGATACTATTTAGTGAAATTTTAAAAATTAATAAGACCAAATTGTTTATAAAATGCATAAATTAGTAATATCAGATCTCAAAATTAAAGTCAAAGTTAGTAAAAATTACAGTCAAAGTTAGTTAGTCAAAGCCAAAATGTTATTATAAATAATGCTTAGATTATTGATATCAGATCTCTTATTAATACAATTTGATTTTTTTATCCAAACCATTTCTTTAAATTCTCTTTTACGTAAATTTACTTCTCTTTCCAAAATTGTTGCTTCTTGAAAAATGAAAACATGATCCTCATTAATAACATGCTCTGCCAATGCACAAGAAGGGATATTTCTCTTGATATCACTTTTATGAGACGTTAGTCTAAGAGATAGGTTACGTGAAGTCTGTCCGATGTAACATTTACCACAAGTACTACAAGGTATGGAGTAAATAACATTAGAACTCTCCATAATTTTTAGCGGAGTCTTAGTTCTGGTATAAAGACTGTTCAAAGTTTTGACATTTTTAGTAGCAATTTTAATGTTTTTGTTTTGTTTAAATAACTTAATTAATTTTGGTGTTAAAGATGGTAGATATGGTAAAGAAAAATAAGATAAGGTAGGTATACTTTCTATCTCTGTTCCTTGTTCATTGATATCTGCCTGCAGTGTTCTATTATAATTAGTGCTAAAAATTAATTTATTTAATAAACCCCTAGGATATCCATTTTCTAGTAAAATTTCTCTTAATTTTGTGAGGTCATTATTAATAAAATCCCTATGTGATAGTTTACATATTCTGCTTTTTAGACCTAAGATCAAGTTAATTTTCATTTTATAAGGATGATGTGAAAGGTAATGAATATAGCGATTACTACAAAGAGGTTTTCTGTACCATTGAGCTCTGAGGATATTATTAGAATCTCTGTGAATCAGCAAATCTAAGAAAGGTAAGCAATTGTTTACCTCTCTTTCGTAAGTAAATTGGATATTTTCATTCCAATTATTAAAAATAGACAATGTATACTCAATTTTTTCCGATGGTAAAGCCAAAATTAAATCATCTACAAACCTCTTTATAAAAGGGATTGGAAAATTAATTTTACTTCTTACATCACTAATTAGGTCATCCAAAACAAAATTACTAACTATCGGGGAAATTTTTGAACCCATCGGTGTCCCATGGACTTGTTTGTAAATAATATCTTGAAAAATCAAAATATTTGAGTTAAATATGAATTCCAAAACATTTTTAAACGTTTGTAAATTAAGTTTACAATTTTTTGATATTAAATTCCAATGTTTCTCAACACTTACTAGTACCATATGTAATGGTAAGTTAGTAAACAAAGATGTTACATCAAAACTAATGAGTTCATATCCATTTGGCAATTTAAAATTATTAATATAGTTGCTAAAGTCAAAAGAATCTTGTATACTAAAATCATTAGAGAAATTGTATGATTTGGTTAAGATTTCTGTAAAGAATTTAGAAAGTTTACTGTTGGGAGAATCAATTGCTGAAATAATTGGTCTCATTGATAAAGTAGGTTTATGTATCTTTGGCAGAGCATAAAATCTAGGAACCACAGAGTTATATATTGTCAAAGTGGAAGCAATTTCTTTAGTAACAAATCCTTTATTTTTTAATTGTGAGACAATCTTGTTTGCTTTTTGTTGAAGTGATGAAACAGGATTGTTATCTAGTTTAACGTAATATTTTTTGTCATTTAATAATGCTAAACTTTTTTCTGTATAGTCATCTTTATACATTAGTACTGTAACGTTGCCTTTGTCACTTTTTACCAAATACAACTCTGGGTGATTTTTTAAGAACTGTTTACTTTCCTCATAGAGATTATTTAAAAAATGTTTATTTGAACCATCTAAGTGAATGTAATTTGTAATAATATTTGTACATTTAGCCCTAAGGTTATCTTTAATATTATGGTCAAAATTGTTTAAAATATTCTCTATATCTGCTAATAATGAAGATATGCTAACATCTTTACGTTTAGGCAACAAACAAAATTTTGGACCCAATGCTAATAGTTTTTTAACATTGTATGGTATATTAATATCAGTCAAATTTTTTATCCATTTTTCTTGAAAACTAACAATTTTAAAACTATCTAATTTTAATGTATCAAATTTATTTAAATTATTATTTTTAATTTCAAGAAACTTTTTGTTGTAAAAATTATTTTGTCTAAAACTAAAGTTGTCAATAATAAATTGTGGAAGATGACTAGTTAATTTAATTTTAGTTTCATCGAGTTCTTTTTCTAACATCCTAATATCTGAAAAAGTAACTTTAATTTCTAAATTAAGTATATTCTTTCCCAACCTCGAATTAAAATTGTGAATGAGAGTTCCAGTTCTTCCTCTTGTGTGGTTTACCAAATTGTTTACGTTTACCGTTCCATTGCTTATATGTTTAGGTAGAAGGTGGTGTTTTCTACATTTTAATAAAAAAATCTTTCTGTTTCTCAAAGATGCCAGTTTGTTGTTCAAGTTTGCCCATTGTTTTAGGAATCCAACAGCAGCAGGACCATATTCATAGTAGATGTTACCATAAAACCCCATTATAACCAATCTATGAAATGTCTTTTTGACATATTTCAAAATTAATTTACGTTTACAATTTATATTTTTTAGAAAGAATTTTTATGTTTTTTATAATTATGTTAGTTATTTTGTAAACCACGAGCAATTGTCTTGATAAAGGAAATAAATTGTCCGAAAGCTCGACAAAAGTTCAAAGTGTTTCACTTCTAATCAGCCCAAAACACATTGACTGCATTCCCCAAAATTATTCTTTTTATATATATATATATATATATATATATATATATATATATATATATATATATATATATATATATATATATATCCTGGTTAACATCCAGGCATCTTTGGCACATGATATTAAGTGCAAATAGTGCTTGTTTCTTGCTTCCCTTGTTCCAAGCCCGTTTCGAAACCCGAACTGAGTATCACTGATGTCAGCGTCTAGTTTTTTGTGAATTCTTGTATGTATCACTTTAAGAAATACTTTTAGTGTGTGTCCCATTAAGCTTATTGTGGGATGGTCGGTGCACAGTTTTGCGTTTGTTTTCTTTGGAATAGGCACAAAAGTTGACAGAAGCCATTCCTTAGGTATTTCTCCCGTTTTATAAATGCAGTTAAAGAGGTCAACCAAAACATTTACTGTTTCATCTTCCACAAGCTTAAGAAGTTCCGATGGAAGTCCATCTGGACCCGGTGATTTGCCATTTTTCATTGTTCAATGAACTAACTGAACAATAAACAGTATTTTTATAAGAATCACTGCGATCGCATATTCTTTTGGTTTTTATCGCTAGATGGAAGCAGAATAAATACAATAAAGCAATCATCATTGCTATTCTAACTTTTGACACTACAGCCCGAAATAGTTCAGTTGAGCTGCATCCAAACCGTTCTCTGAGGTTTCTCAGCCAGGACATTTTTCTTCTGCCTACAGTGCGCCTTCCTTGAATCTTTTCTTGCATTATTAATTTTAGGAGTTCATATCTGTCACTACGTATTATATGATCCAAGTATTGTAGTTTTCTTATTTTGATGGAATCCAGTATCTCCCTGCTGTTCTCTATTCTTCTTACTACTAGAGATGTTGAAAAAGTATTTATTCGTTACAAAGTACTCGTTACTTACGAATACCGAAAGTAACTTACTTACGAATACCGAAAGTAACGATTACTATACACTATACAGAGAGGCAAATCGTTACTTTGATTACTCTGATTACTTCGTACAAATCGTATCAGAGCGAGTAACGACTATTGTATCTACTTCGATTACTTCGTACTAATCGTATCAGAGCGAGTAACGACTATTGTATCTACAATCAGTACACTTGATTACTTTCTACCAATCGTATCGCAGCGAGTAACGGACGGGACCGGTATTTTACGAGTGTTATCGAATATCGTTATCGGTATGAAGCGTTTTAAGGGTGTGAGCCTCAGACCCTCACACTGTGAGGGTGAGGAGAAGATAGAGGATGAAACAGAGGGGGTATAATGGAGGTAAAATTTGTAATGTATGTCATTAACAAAGATCGAATGCGAGAACCCTATATTTTTATCTAGATCTATATCTATACCTGTAGAAAATACCTACCTACTGAGAAATACGATTCTCGATATGATTACCGGTACCCAAATACAAAAGTAACAAAAGTAATCATAGTAATGAAATCATTTTTATCCCTTAAACAGATCGGTGAAGGTCGTTGTTATATTGGAATACCTATACAAAATGCCTACCTACTGAGAAATACGATTCTCGATATGATTACCGGTACTCAAATACAAAAGTAATCATAGTAATCAAAGTAACGAATACTGTACATGATTACTTTATACAAAAGTAACGATTTCTAACGAATCGAAAGTAACTATAATCAACATTACTACTTACTACTTCTTCATTGGTTATTCTGTCTGTCCAGGACATTCTCAGCATTCTTCGATATGTCCATATTTCAGATGCTTCCAATCTATTGAGACATTGTTTATTAAGAATCCATGTCTCCATACCATACAAAAGAACAGGAAATATCTTAAAATCTTTAACGACGTATTAGTACAATATAATATTTATGGATTGCCGTCGAACACCGACATCATCAACAAAAAAAGAAGTTGAATCTGGTGATTTTTTTAGTACTATTATTGGGTGTGAATCTGTCTTTTGAGTTTACTCCTCCTAGTTTACAAACCTGGTATAGATCTAGTAGAAAATCTATTAAACACTAACGCGGAGTGGATCAAGTCAGAAGAATTATTGACTACATCAAGCCTTCCCTACCAGCCCAAGACAGAAAAGGATGAAGAGCCTCGATTTTAGTAATCCAGACTAACTCTGTCGAGAGTCAACAGAAAAAGAAAAAGAAGAAACAAACACCTCTTTTGATTGACGTTTAAGAAATGCAATGACAGACAAATTGTCAACATATTGACTGTCATCATTTCGGCTCAAAAATTAATGTTACATTCTTAGTTGTTATAATCCACCCAATTCATTTTTAAAATGCAAAATTTCAAAACTATGTAAAACAGTCATCAGGACGTATTTCAAAATTATAGTGAACTCCGAAGCAACAGTAACTTATATATTATGCTATGGCATGTTGCGAATGCTGCAAGAAAAATAGATTCAAAATTAACTTGAACCAGCCCAGGTGTGATCAAGAGTCGTATATAGGTAGAGTAAGATATTTTTTTTCTGCTACGAATCCACTAAATTTCTTCGTATCGAAAAAGAAGCTACGAGAATCTGATTATGTCGTAAACCGGTATATGTGCGAAGAAGTCATACCAAAAGGTTATTCAAGACGAGATCTGTGGAGAGCAAAAACTATATACGACTCAGCTTTTGACCCAGCTACAGGAAAACGGAAGTCTTTGTTAACTCGACCATCTTCCTATGTGTACTTCAAGACTCTTTTGTTTGGTGGAATGTTAATGTTTCACAAAAGCATTCCAGCTATAGCATTCTGGCAAACAATAAATCAAGGTTTCAATGCCCTCATTCATTCGAGCAATAGAAACGACGAATTGCCCATAAGTAACAAACAGATTGCTACATCTTTCGTTGCTGGGACTGCAACTGCAATCTTCACCAGCGTGATACTAAAAAAATATCTAACGAAACTCAAATCACCGGGACTTGCTCATAGCTTAGTGCCCTTTGCAGCAGTGGCCGCCGCACACATCGTGTGCCATCCATTTCTTAGAGCCCAAGAGTTAAAGCAAGGGCGACCTATATACGACGAAAGAGACAGAGTAGCTTTATCCAAAGTGGCTGCTCGTCGTGCCGTTAACAACGATATTTTCAATAAGATATTGAGAGCTGCACCTCCATTAATAATAACACCTTTCGTCATGGATTATTTTGATAAGCGTGGTACCTTCTGTAGACATCCATGGTTGAAGGTACCTGTTTCGACAGGGTTGCTGTTCTTGTGCCTGGCGTTTGTATCTCCTTTGTGTGGAGCTTTTTTTAAGCCGAAGAAAAATTTGCCTTTTAAATATTTGGAGCCTGCTCTTAAATGTCGACTCACCAGACAGAAATATTGTTGCAAGCCCCCTTATTTTGTTTATTACAAACTGGGATATCCGATACCATATTAAGAACATTTTTTAGAACAGATGTAACAACGATCATAAAAATACGATCAATAGAAATATCTTATGTGTATACGATGATTTTTATAAATTTGCTACCGTGCTGTATTTTTAAAAATGTCTTGTTGAATAAAGATCTTGTCTTGTCTCTTTTATTATGTAATGCATGCTAACTTCTGTTGTTTTGTAAATTCTAAAAGACAATAATATAATCATTGCAAACATTTGGTGGTGTAGCAAATCATTCTACCGCTAGCTACCACATGACAAGTGGCCAACGCGCATATATTCCAGACCTTTTCCCCACTATTTTGTGGCGCCGTTTGGGCTAACCCATACTCGTACCCCTCCACATTGTCAAATTGTCATGTCTGCCGTCTGTGGTATACTATTAACCACCTTTAATACATTCAACATAAAATATGTTTTAGTATAATTCTGAACAAAAATGTTCTTAACCTCATTCAATGCCACTGACCGTAAGTTAACATCAAACACTATGTGGCCGTGAAATATTCGTGCTGTTGCAATGTTTTCATGTGTATAAAACATTGACCAGAATCAGGTGCAAGATATTCGTATTTATTAGTAGACGTGAGTATGTCGAGATATTGTTAGATAGGTCAGTGCTGTACTCCATTAAAATGTTACATTTTTTAAGCCTTACCTTGCATTTGTTAGAGGAGTCAATTTTATTTCTTTAATGTGTAGGGAGGATCAGTAGAAACTTGAGTTCAAGTTTTTTGGGGTCGCCATACTTGTCCCCCGGCCGCCATCTTGGAAATGGTGTGCAAAGGGGTTTCGCGCTATATCTCGTAAACTACCAACCCTACGAAAAATCTAATTAAACATAAAATGTAGCAAATTAAATTTTCTACAATTTTATTTCTATTACTTTTTATCGTCGAGTGACCAACAAAAAAGATATAAACAAAAATATGTAAAAAAATTTTTACAAGATTCCTTTTGGAGGTTATAACTTTTTTTCAGTTCATTTTAAAATAAAATAACATTATAGGAATTTTGTAGAGGGTTTTTCAGCGTACAATTTCCACTATAAATTTGTTTAATTCTATTTATTTATATAGGTGTTACAGCGCTCCAAACTTGACCAGATTCTCGAATGCTCATAGGGATATAATAAAAACAAAAGTTAGGCTTACTTTTCTATCTATATATATTTTTTATTCATACAATTTATTATGATTTTAACATTCCTATGCTATTATTAATCTGTTTTTGACCTTTCTCCCCACTATAAAACTTATAACCCGAAGCATATATAGAAACGGCCCAAGAAGTTGTTTGAGGACAAATTCGCCGGTTCAGAAGAAGAATGACGCAACCGCATATTGCAACTATCTTAAGAAGAGCAAAAACGAATTTTTGTTATCAAAATCATAAAGTATGATTAAAATTAGCCATTCACCACACCGTGGTCAGGATCTCGAGATATAAGCGTTTTTTTGGGGTGTGCCGCTTGTTTATGAAGTAACATAACTGTTTTCCTATTGTATATTTTGACTTAAAATTTTCCAAAAAACTTCTTCATGAATTATATTTTATTGTTGTGTTAGTAAAAATTATAAACTAAAAAGTTTGTCAATCAACTTTTTTTAAGTAAACATGAAACTAACGAAATATGATGACAAAATGTTTAAAAACTAACTCCTTTTTTAATGTGTTTAAATATTTAGGACAAATCCCATTATTATCTACATACTTCAGAGATTAAACAGTAAAATTTTCAAAAGGAAATATTTACAGCGACCAAAGATACAGCGGGGTAAATTTGAAAAATCATCAAAATTGATTTTCGGCATTTTTGTATAAAATTTGATTTTTGAACATGTTCTACCAAATCTAGATAAAAATAAACTTCATATTCGGATTCAGCGACCTCGAAAACATAAAAATAGACCAAAATTGGTCATTCACCTTAAATTTGATTTTCGTGGTCGGCATAAAGATTGCTGCCGCTCGACTAATATATAGATAGAAAAGTATTTTTTTTATTGTATTCCTATGAGAATTCGAGAATCTGGTCAAGATTGGAGCGCTGTAAAACCTAGATAATAAATAAAATGAAAAACTTTATAGCGAAAATTGTTCATTGAAAAATCCTCTACAAAATCGTTATGATGTTATTTTATTGTGAAATGAACGGAAAACCGTTATAACCTCCAAAAGGAAACTTCTTACAAAATTTTCTCATATTTTTATTTATAACTTTTTTGTTGGTCACTTGACGATAAAAAGTAATAGATATAAAATTGTAGAAAATTTAATTTGCTACATTTTATGTGTAATTAAATTTTCTGTAGGATTGCTAGTTTAGAAGATACAGCGCGAAAACCCTTTGCACCCCTTTTTCCAATATGGCGGCCGGGGGACAAGGGTGGCGACCCCAAAAACTTGAACTTAAGCTTCTACTGAACCCCCCTACACATTAAAAAAATTAAATTGACTCCTCTAAGAAATGCAACCTAAATGTAACATTTTAATGGACTACTGTCATTGTTTAGAATTGTGGTTCGCCACCGTATTATGTTACAAATATAATGTTAAACCGGAGACGTTGGTTATTTGCTTAGTTTATTTTTTGTCAGTAGGATTACGTTTCATATTTCTACTAACCAAATAATCAGCGACGAAAGAAGGCCAATATGCTAATAAATTTCAAAATGCCAAATGCACATTCATATTATACACAGGCAGTGAACATGTTAATAATTGAACGGCTCGTCGTGCCGTTAACAACGATATTTTCAATAAGATATTGAGAGCTGCACCTCCATTAATAATAACACCTTTCGTCATGGATTATTTTGATAAGCGTGGTACCTTCTGTAGACATCCATGGTTGAAGGTACCTGTTTCGACAGGGTTGCTGTTCTTGTGCCTGGCGTTTGTATCTCCTTTGTGTGGAGCTTTTTTTAAGCCGAAGAAAAATTTGCCTTTTAAATATTTGGAGCCTGCTCTTAAATGTCGACTCACCAGACAGAAATACTGTTGCAAGCCTCCTTATTTTGTTTATTACAAACTGGGATATCCGATACCATATTAAGAACATTTTTTAGAACAGATGTAACAACTATCATAAAAGTACGATCAATAGAAATATCTTATGTGTATACGATGATTTTTATAAATTTGCTACCGTGCTGTATTTTAAAAAAATGTCTTGTTGAATAAAGATCTTGTCTTGTCTCTTTTATTATGTAATGCATGCTACAGTATTTCTCATGATCATCTTTCAGTGCGTCACAGTTTTTCGATTTCTTTCTAACGCATTAAATTGTATGTGACAGAAAAAAAGGCACGTCGGTGATTACATTTCGTCGGTGACATTTTTATAACATTTATTCTAGTTATTCTAGTTGTCGATAGATGGCGCCATAATAAAAAAATAATTTTTTTTAATTAGATAATAATATTACAAATATAATCTGTATAATTTATAAGACTATACAAATCATAGAAAATACCATTTTATAAATGCAAGAAACACTTTTGATTTGTTTTTATTCCAAATTGAAAATAAAATGTGACAACTGTCAGATTTAACTAAAATGTCATGTTAGAATAAATGTCATAAATGTGTATTATCACGGACTTACCCTTTTTCCTATCATTTGTTACGCACTGAAAAATGATCATGAGAAATACTGTAACTTCTGTTGTTTTGTAAATTCTAAAAGACAATAATACACTCGCGATCATAAAAAGCGGGTCACTCGATGAGTTATTCAAGTTAGATGTCTCGAATTTTCTAAACCTGTTGTCCGATTTGAGTGATTTTTTTAGTATGTTATAGCCTTATAGCCCGGGAGGTAGTGTCAAATTTGACCGGAGCATTTTAGCATGGCTGGTTTCTTTTTATTTGGGAAGGTGTTCCAAAGCTTATTAACAAATGATGTGTCAGCTGGCCCAAAACCGGGGATTTTAGACAAGAAAAGGTAAAATATGAAAGTTGATGGACAAACGCTACAACTTAAATGTCAAATATTTATACACGTTATTCAGAACATTTGATAGCCTTGCTTACTTGGCTCCTACCTTTCACTCAGGAGATCCAGGTTCAAATCCTGGCGCGGAAAATTCTTTTTGTTTTTTAAATTGACGTTTTATTTTGAAAAATAATTATTTTTATAATACCACGTTTTTATTATTTATACGAGACAATATAAAAAAATCTCTTTGTCTTTTATAGAATCGCAAACTATGCATTTTTGGTCATAATATTATGATTGATCTTAATAAGCAAATTTGTTGTACATGAACCTCTGAAGGTTCCTGAGTTGGTAAGACCAACAATCTAAGTGGAAAGGGAGACATTATTTGTTATTTTTTTGGAGAAACTGTTGTTTCTTAATTTTATATGTTGTAGAACCGAAAGATACAACCCTAAATTTTCACTTTTCTCTCACACCCCCCATTTTTTTAGTAGCAATCTAAATATTTCCCTATTCTCTATAATACATAAAAATGAATGTTTGTCTGTACCTATCTCCCTTATAGAATCGTAAACCATTTGGTAGAAAAAAAGTATAGGTACGCAATAATATTTTTTAGTATGTTTTGGCTTTCTGGTAATTTTTAGGTATTAAACTTTCAAACATTATTTAGTTTTAAGGCGGTACCAAGTTTGCCGGGTCAGCTAGTTAATAATAAAAAAATATTCTTGGACTAGTGTGGCAAAGATTAAAAAGTATAAATCAATAATTTATGAATTTTAGATTGTAATAAAAAAAGCGTCAGCTGCATCATGTACGTTGCAAAAAATGTTAGCTGGCCAAGTGGACATGCCGTGGTATTATAAAAATAACTATTTTTCAAAATAGAATGTCAATTTAAAAAACAAAAAGAATTGCCCGCGCCAGGATTTGAACCCGGATCTCCTGAGTGAAAGGTAGGAGCCAAGTAAGCAAGTCTATCAAATGTTCTGAGTAACGTATATAAATATTTGACATTTAAGTTGTAGCGTTTGTCCATCAACTTTCATATTTTACCTTTTCTTGTCTAAAATCCCCGGTTTTGGGCCAGCTGATACATCATTTGTTAATAAGCTTTGGAATAATAATAATGTTAATAAGCTTTGTAACCTATGTATGTTCGAAAAAAAATTATATATTAAAAAAAAAGATTAAAAAAAATAATAATAAAAAATATATTATAAAAAAAAAATAAATAAATAAATCACTAAGAGTTCTAAATCTCCGCGAGGATGAATCGGATTTAGTTCTTACCGTAGTGAAAAAAAAAACAAAAAAAAACAAAAAAAAACTAAAAAAAAAAAAAACAAAAAAAAACAAAAAAAAACAAAAATTAATATAGTTGTATTTATTAACATAGTAAGTAGGCATAGTAAGTAGGCATTGTTATTTTGTAAGCTTTATTTTTTATTATTCTTTATTTTTAAGTGTATACTGGGCAATTTTATACTTATGAACGAATAATAATTTTATATGTAGTTACGTGGCTAAAGGTTTTGAACCAAGGCCAGAATCAAAACAAAAAAAAAAGCTTTGGAATACCTACCTAAATAAAAAGAAAACAGCCATGCTAAAATGCTCCGGTCAAATTTGACACTACCTCCCTGGCTATTATTCTTTAGCAATATCGCTATAATAATATTGCTGTTAGGCCGGTAAATTGTCATTGTATACCGGGTGTAACAATCATACTGTGTTTATTCCTAAAAGTTCGGAACACCCTGTGGAATGTTTTTGCATAGATAAAATATTTAAATTAAAACTCAATTGTACCCTTAGGCTCTCTTAACATTTGTTTTTTTTATTTATTTGTTTATGTTGGACAATAAAAAAGTTAAGCACGTTAATAAGTAGCCATGTTCTTCATCAATACAGGGTGTTTAAATAAGTGCGAAAAACTTTAAGGGGTAATTCTGTATGAAAAATAATGACAGTTTGCTTTATAAACATATGTCCGCAAATGCTTCGTTTCCGAGATACGGGATGTTGAAATTTTTCTTACAAACTGACGATTTATTAATTGCTCTAAAACCAATAGAGATATGCAAATGAAATTGGGTAGGTTTTAAGATGCAGTTATTGTGGATTTTTTGACATACAATTAATAATTCTATATTCACCATTGGCGTGCATACGGGTATAAACATTTTAGATACATCCCGTATGCACGCCAATGGTGAATATAAAATTCTTAATTGTATGTCAAAAAATGCGACATATCTACTTCTTAACATCTACCAAATTTCATTTGCATTTCTCAACCGGTTTTAGAGCAATAAATAAATCGTCAGTTTGTAAGAAAAAATTCAACATCCCGTATCTCGAAACCGAAGAATTTGCGGTCATACGTTTATAAAGCAAACGGTCGTTATTTTTTCATTCAGAATTGCCCCTTAAAGTTTGTACCACTTATTCAGAAACACCCGGTATTGATGAAGAACATGGTTAGTTGTTAAGGTGCCTAACTTTTTTATTACCCAACATAAACAAATAAATCAAAAAAGAAAAGGTTAAGAAAGCCTAAGGCTACAATCGAGTTTTAATTTCAATATTTTATCTATGCTAAAACATTCCACGGGGTGTTTCAAACTTTGAGGAATAAACACAGTATGATTGTTACACCCGGTATACAATGACAATTTACCTGTCTAACAACAATGTTAATATGGCTATATTTTTAAAGAATAAGGCTATAACATACTAAAAAAATCACTCAAATCGGATAACAGGTTTAGAAAATTCGAGACATCCAACTTGAATAATTCATCGAGTTACCCGTATTTTATGATCGCGAGTGTATAATCATTGCAAACATTTGGTGGTGTAGCAAATCATTCTACCTCTAGGTACCACATGACAAGTGGCCAACGCGCATATCTTCCAGACCTTTTTCCCATTATTTTGTGGCACCATTTGGGCTAATCCATACTCATACCCCTCCACATTGTCAAATTGTCATGTCTGCCGTCTGTGGTATACTATTAACCACCTTTAATACATTCAATATAAAATATGTTTTAGTATAATTCTGAATAAAAATGTTCTTAACCTCATTCAAAGCCACTGACCGTAAGTTAACATCAAACATTATGTGGCCGTGAAATATTCGTGCTTTTGCAATGTTTTCTTGTGTATAAAACATTGACTAGAATCAGGTGCAAGATATTCGTATTTATTAGTAGACGTGAGTATGTCCAGATATTGTTAGATAGATCAGTGCTGTCATTGTTTAGAATTGTGGTTCGCCACCGTATTATGTTACAAATATAATGTTAAACCGAAGACATTGGTTATTTGCTTAGTTTATTTTTTGTCAGTAGGATTACGTTTCATATTTCTACTAACCAAATAATCAGCGGCGAAAGAAGGCCAATATGCTAATAAATTTAAGGCTACTAGAAAACACATTCATATTATACACCGGCAGTAAACATGTTAATAACTGAACGACATTAAAATTTATCAATTTTACAAAAAATATTACAGTTGCTTTCGACGGCAACGGTTCGACGATTAGGTAAAACTCTAGGTCTTTGTTTTTCACTCAAAATTTTCACTCTGTCATTTCTTGGATGACAGATGTCATAACCAATAGCCACTCGTTCTCACATAACGTCATATGTTGCGTCAAAAGTTAATCAAAATTAAGGATGGCAATGTGGAAATAAATAAGAAGCAAGAATTTAATTATATGGTCCTTTTCATGAGCATTTTTCAGTGCGTCACAAATGATAGAAAAAAAGGTAAGTCCGTGATAATACACATTTATAACATTTATTCTAACATGACATTTTAGTCCAATCTGACAGTTGTCACATTTTATTTGCAATTTGGTATAAAAACAAATCAATTGTGTTTATTGCATTTATAAAATGGTATTTTCTTTCATTTGTATAGTCTTATAAATTGTACAGATTATATTCGTAGATATATTATATAATTCATAAATAATTTTTTTTCGATAATAGCGCCATCTATCGACAACTAGAATAACTGTTATAAATGTCTGTAATCGCCGACGGGCCCTTTTTTCTGTCACATACAATTTAATGCGTTAGAAAGAAATCGAAAAACTGTGACGAAAAAATGTTCACAAAGAATAAATAAGTACATATTATAAAATGACTCGATACCATTTTCAATTTGTGGTAGCTCACTGAATCAGGATTAGAGAAGGCAAATGAATACCAACTATGCGTACTTCTTGCCTTCGTAGACTATGGCATTTGACAGTATGTATCCAGATGTGAGCCATAGAACCAGCTATTAATAATTATTGTAGAATAGATTCGAGATATAGGCAACTAATACATTACATAATCTATGTGAAACCGCAACTATTATAGCACAATATCATGGAATGAGTACCGCCTTAAACACTGGTAGCAGTAAAACGGCTTAGCGCACGGGATCTATTTGTTTTAGAAGTAGAGCTAACTGTATATTTTAAATAAAAACATATTTAAAATATTAAATCATGTTCAAATGCATATGCAATTTGGAAAATAGTTATACATATTTACATACACTCATGGCCAAAAAAATCGGGACACCTTAAAAATGGGTCATTTTTGATGTCTCGAATCTCCTAAACCTGTTGTCCGATTTTAGTGATTTTTTTAATATGTTATAGCCTTATTCTCTAAGAATATGGATGTAGTAATAGTGTTGCTGAACAGGTAAATGTAATTGTATACCGGGTGTTACAATAATACTGTGTTTTTTCCTGAAAGTTCGTAACACCCTGTGGAATATTTTAGCATTTAAAAAATATTAAAATTAAAACTCAATTGTCGCCTTAGCCTTTCTTAACATTCTGCTTTTTGACTCATTCACTTATGTTGGATAATGAAAAAGTTAGGTTCTTTGACAACTAGCCATGTTATTAATCAATACAGGGTGTTGATAATCGCAAATAAGTGCGACAAACTTTAAGGGGTAATTCTGCATGAAAAAATAATGACAGTTTGATTTATAAACATATGTTTGTAAATGCTTCGGTTCCGAGATACCGGATATTGAATTTTTTCTTACACACTGACGATTTATTTATTGCAGTAAAACCAGTTGAGATATGCAAATGAAATTTGGTAGGTTGTAAGAGTCAGTTATTGCGCATTTTTTGACATACAATTATGTATTTTATATTCAACATTGGCGTGCATACGGGTCATATTACCCGGTCATATTACCTGTATGCACGCCAATGGCGAATATAAATTTTTAGTTGTATTTCAAAATATGCGAAATAACTACTTAAAACCTACCAAATTTCATTTGCAGATCTTAACCGGTTTTAGAGCAATAAATAAATCTTCAGTTTGTAAGAAAAAATTCAACGTCCCGTATATCGGAAACGAAGCATTTGCGGACATATGTTTATAAAGCAAACTGCCATTATTTTTTCATGCAGAATTAACCCCTAAAGTTTGTCGCACTTATTTAGAAACACCCTGTATTGATGAAGAACATGGCTAGTTGTCAAAGTACCTTAACTTTTTCATTATCCAACATAAATGAATGGTTCAAAAAGCAGAATGTTAAGAAAGGCTAAGGCTACAATTGAGTTTTAATTTCAATATTTTTTAAATGCTAGAATATTCCACAGGGTGTTACGAACTTTCAGGAAAAAACACAGTATTATTGTTACACCCGGAATACAATGACATTTACCTGTTCAACAACACTATTACTACATCCATATTCTTAGAGAATAAGGCTATAACATATTAAAAAATCACTAAAATCGGACAACAGGTTTAGGAGATTCGACACATCAAAAATGACCCATTTTTAAGGTGTCCCGATTTTTTTGACCAGGAGTGTATTATACGAAATAATCATTATCAAAGATTCATTAATTCATTATGTCGTCATAAAAACTTTAAATCACTTTTCTTTCTTTCAGCGTTCTCGAAAGTGCAGTATAGTCCAAGAAGACGAAGAAGAAGAGGACATCTCTTCGTGCGCCGGTCGCGAAGACTTGGCCCCCACCCTCAATCGCCGAGGCTCCCGTTCCGAAGGCCGTTTGAATTTGACGTTGCAAGAACGGTTAGCGGAATCCGAAAAGAGGAAGCCTATCGAGCTGAAGTACCCAGTCAGTGCCAAAAAGTCGTCGACGACGTGTAACAAAAGCCAAAGATCAGATAACAAGTTGCCGTTGGGGACACTCAAAACCGTCGCCCAGCCGCAACCCCCAGTGATATCTATATTCGCATCCGGAGAGGAGTGCAACAAGGTTGCTGATGCCGGCTCTGGAGCGGTGATACCAGAAGTTGGTGAGTACAACTGTATACTCATCAAAAGATTTTTAGTCAGGAACTATAGTTTAGGACTGTAGAAAATAAATCACATATTCGCTGTGTGCAAGTACTTGGAGGGTATTGATGCTATGGGTACATAATTCGCAAATATTTTACGGCTATCCCTACCTTTTCTGTCTTTACATGGCAAATTACGTGTAGTAAAATTCACACTGGTATGGATATGTACATATTACTAGAATGCCATTCTACTTGACAATGTCATAACTAGCTTAAAGAGATGGCTTTTGAATGTTCTTGGATAACTGTTATTTTTTGTATAATTTCAAATTATTTATTCAGTTAATAAATGTGATAATTTTTTCACTAGCTATGTATTCAGTGATTGTAATAATTTATATGTACCTACAACAAAAACTAATACTCAACCGAGAAAAGGGGAAAATGTTAAAGTGATTTTTTAATAATATATTGTTACTATGGACCGCTTACAATTTTGAACATCTTTAACAACAAAATACTTGGATCACAGAATATATCTTGATGTATTCTCTGCTTCTATCTTCCATAAATAATACACAATAAATAACTTTTTATAACGTTCACCTCTTAAATGAATTATTTATCAAATACACTATATATCAATATTATTTAATCAACAACTAAAAATATTCCCGATTCATGTCAAATAATTATTTAAAATTGTCACTGATTGTCAGTGTCTGACTGACAATATTCTATTCGACTAAGTGCGTTGTATGACAAAGATAGATTTGGAAAATATTACCACGGACATTGTGTTAATTTTTTTCGAATCCTGAAAAAACCAATAAATATTTTTGAAAAATCTAAACGCACAATGAAAGGCTAAATTATTACCGAGGGCCGAAAGTCCCTCAGAATAAATAAAAAGTTTATGTTGAATGAGATATTTGAAATTAAAAATAACACTAAATTTTCTCTTAGTTTTTCACCCCTGTAACTTATTAAAATAAACATTATAGAAGTTCTCAGGGACTTTCGGCCCTCGCTAATAACGTAATCTTTCATTCTGCGTTTAAATTTTTTTAAAATACTTATTAGTTTTCTCAGGATTCGAAAAAAAATGAATCCCCATTTGAAAAGCATTGCAGCCGAAAAAACGTACCGATCCTCTTAATACGAGAAACGATCATGCGCGAGTAACGGAGAAATTTTGCAACTTTTTGAAGTTATACTTCGTTAGGCGCGATTGAGATTGAGGGTGAATTTATATTGATCCGCGCGCATGCGCACACCGACAGTATGGTATTAGTCGTTATACGGGCTCTGATTGGGTGTTGAAATGATCTGTCAATAATAAATAATTGTTCAATATGAAGGTAAACAAATGTATAATATATTAGTTTTATTGTTGTGAGAACAGAAACAAAAAAGTTTATAATTGTAGTGACATTTAAATAGTTTTTAAAAGCAACAGGTACGTAATAATTGTAAATGTATCATAGGTACCTACCTATTTGAACCTACCAAAATACATAGTATGTAATACTTTTATTTACATAATTTGATTACCATCAAAATTTCTATCAATGTTCACCTAATATATTGTTTTCTTACTCTATGTTTTGTTGTATTTTTTCAATTCTAAATCATTTCAATTCAAAATCAAAATAATTTAATTTCATTCAAAAATGTCAAAAGCTTAATCCGTTAATTAGTCGATCTTCGCACATAATGACACATTGCCTCCGTGGCGAAGCGTTTAAGGCGAATGAACCCCAGTATACCAACCACGCTGATAGCTGGTTCGAATCTCAATAAAAACTTTTATTTTTTTTTATTTATACATTTTATGATTGTAAGTATGTTTATTATATAATTTTATTTTCAGAAAATACGTATTTAGTAAAAATTTTCCGACAATTAATGTTCAGAAATCATTTGTGGCATTTTTAATGTGTTTGTGTGTGTTTTATTTTATTGTTTTATTATTTTAATTTTTGGCACTGTTTTAATAAAAATGTTTGAGAAGTAGTAAGTATAAATTAGTTTAATATTTAAATAAAATATAAATAAAAAGTATATTAATTTCGTTTAAATCATATAATAGAAGTATAACGTCTTACGTGCGTACAAAGTACACACACATTATTTTTTTAACATATTTCTTAAGGTACTAGTACACTTTAGAATACCAAAAATAAGCATTTTTTCAAGATTTTTTTTCTCAGAACCTTTATTAAAAATGAACATAAAACTTTTTACATATTAATATAATATCTAACTCTTAGAGAATACAAAAAATAAATCTTTTTCATTTATGCACGTACACTAATATTGTAGAGGGCGCCAAATTCGAGGCCTCGAAAAAAATTAGTTCCGATGGCGGACAGTTAATCTCAATCTCAGGATTGGAATCTCTGAAACAAAAAAATCATACGGCATTTGAAAAAGAAAGGTTTCTTACGTGACAATTTACCACCGTTAGTGAAAAATTCCGCAAAAAAAAAGATTTTACGGAAATTTGAAAAAATTTTGTGAAAAAATCGACCGTTTTTCTTTAATATTTCATGGTTAAAAAATATTTATTTTGTATTTTTTGGTCAAATTGTGGTAAATTGTCACGTAAGAAACCTTCCTTTTTCAAATGCAGTACGATATTTTTGTTTCAGATATCCCAATCCTGAGATTAACTGTCCGCCATAATTTTTTGAGTCCTCGACTTTTGCGCCCTCCACAATATTAGTGTATGTGCATAAATGAAAAAAGATATATTTTTTGTACTCTCTAAGGGTTAGATATTTATATGTAAAAAGTTTTATGTTCATTTTTAATAAAGGTTCTGAGAAAAAAATTCTTGAAAAAAATGATTATTTTTGATCTTCTAAAGTGTACTATTAATACCTTAAATAATTCATATTGTCAATTGAAATTGTCAAATTGACGTATATTTCATACCTACTGTAAATTATATGTTGCTCCATAATATTGATATGATATGCAATTATGTATTAAAGTGAATTTACTTAATAGGGAACTTGCATAAAATTTTAAATTCGAAAAAATGGTATAAATCACAACAGAACATAATTTAGAACCTGTATAAAAAATGAAAAAGTTTTGTTTGTCTTTCGTTTGGCCCCTAAAGACGACTAAAAATTCAACTTATACCAGCCACCCCAAAACGCGTCGTGACGTCACAGGGTTGTATGTTTACATTCTACACCAATTGTATATATAATTTTAAATTAGACATTATAAACGTCAGTAGAAAATACAGTTATGTGACGTTACAAATGATCGTTTGAACTATTCATAGAAAATTTGTACTTTTACAAAATGGGTTTATTTTCAATAGTAAACCTTCTTTCCTTTCCTTCAAAAACTGTATCAAACTACAATCTCAACAAACTGGTATATTTTATTACAATGACATACGATAAATGTCATTAGAATATAAATATTTTTCCTTTTTTCCCCGACGACGATCTGGCTAAATACCCAAGTAGGTGGAGGCCATTAAACTAAAGAAGAAGAAGAAGAAGAATATACGTAAATATAACCGTAAATTGAACCACATAGTCAAACTCTGTGACGTCACGGGTAGTTTGAACTATTTTAAGATAAAGAAGACTTTATTGTACTTCTAAGTTATTAGGAGTTTTTGAAGCCTGAAATTTTGGAAATCTCATTTTTATACAAAACTGAACATTATTATGTAATAAAAAAATGTGCAAGTTCCCTATTGTATTTTGCTTGTATTCTTTTTCTCACATCTTTCAGTGCGTCACAGTTTTTCGATTTCTTTCTAACGCATTAAATTGTATGTGACAGAAAAAAACGCACGTCGGTGATTTCATTTCGTCGGTGACATTTATAACATTTATTCTAGTTGTCAATAATAGATGGCGCTATAATCGAAAAAAAAATTATTTACGAATTATATAATATAACTACGAATATAATCTGTACAATGTATAAGACTATACAAATCAAAGAAAATACCATTTTATAAATGCAATAAACACAATTGATTTGTTTTTATGCCAAATTGCAAATAAAATGTGACAACTGTCAGATTTAACTAAAATGTCATGTTAGAATAAATGTTATAAATCTATATTATCACGGACTTACCTTTTTCTATCATTTGTGACGCACTGAAAAATGCTCATGAAAAAAAAGCATAATATTGCATTTTAATAATTAATTTTATTTACTACATAAGTACAATGTTTACCGTGTTTACCTTTTAATAACATAACCTCGGTCTTACTTTCTCTTCTTATTCTTTTTTTGGGATATGGCCTTGACAATTATCCAGTAACCAGGACTAATATAATTGGCCAATATAATTAAAATTGCGAATAATGTTGCTGAGCTATGAAACCAGGTGTCGCTCTTCCGAACTTGCACGGTCCCAATAATCCTATTGAAAGGATACCCGCCATCCCTTCCCCCAGAAACATTATCATTTTTTCGTTTTCATTTTTTTTCGGTGGGCTGCAATCGATTTAAAAATTTCTAAAAATTCGCACGCATTGTTGAGGCTTTTAAAAAACTGTCTATTTTTATAGACCCGTATGTTAAGCGTACATAACCTAAAATTGCATTCTTTTTCGAAAATTACATAACTTTTTTTTGGAGCTGGCTGTAGCTGCAATTTTTATATATTTTTATAGATTTTGTATATTTTCTCAAAAAATATATTTCTGATTTTTTTTGAGATTTTTCCGTAAGGTGCGCCATCTTCAAAAACCGGAAAGTCTGTCTTTTTAGGGATTTTGGGAATTTTCCCCATTTTATAGACTTCAAAATATATTTAATCAAGGTTTCTTTAAAGGTTATATATAATTTGAAGTAACTCAGTCTTTTAGGACATTCAAAATTGTGCGAAACATCTTTTAACTCTCCCAAAAACCATGTTTTTGATCCAATGTTCCGAAGAACATTTTTGAAAGGTACATGTTTCCTGCTACAGTTTTGTTCTTGGACTTGAGCAGGAAGAGTATTTTTCAAATCAAATAAATGATCAAAAATGTTCAAATCAAATAAATTATTGCAGAAAAGGTCTATCTTGATGGTAGTATTTAACCCGGCACCTGCCTCGTGGCTTTGCAAGGCGTCAACTGCCACGTGGGGTGCTCACAGCACCCCTTAAAAATTTTCTGTGATCTACTTGTTTAAAAAACAAAATAATGTGTTGAGTAACACAAGAATATAAAAAAACATGTTTTATTAACTTATTAGCCACTAATATGTTATGAAATTTAAAAAATAAAATGAAAAAGGTTTTATAAGCAAATTAGCAAGTACCAAGCCGTAATAAATGAAGTAAAGTAAAATATCTAAAAAAATTAAGATTTAGTGAGTATAGAGTCTGTATTAATAATTTAAATCAGTTATTTCAATAAAAATTGTAAATTTGACCTGTTTATCAAAAATACAAAAAAAAAATTAAAACTTAAAGTGCCAGATGATGACACCCCAATTCGACTTTAGAGCTACAAGTTCAGAATGACACTAAATAACCACTTCAAACGCTAACACATCTATATGGAAAGCTACTATGACGCACAGCACGGTTACCAAACTTGAAATACCAAATATTTGATAAAAATGTGTTATGGGGTGCTAGTAGCACCCCACGTGGCAGGTGCCGGGTTAAACACGTCCAATTATACATTACTTTTAGTGACATTCTTTACAACAATAGTGTGTAAAGGTTATGAAATATGGTAAAATTTAGCAAAATACCCAAAAACACTTGAAAATCGGGATGTTTCCAGAAATTTTCACCTTCTGTGAATATCGGAAATACATCTTCTCATATTACTTTGTAAAATTTTTGAAAACATGTTAAAATCCAGTAATAACCCCCGAATAACTCTTGAAAACATGGATTTTCGCTTAAACGATGGTTATATTTGCTTCTTTGAGGCCCGAGAATACTCTCCTACATTTTTTGTATATGAATTAGAGACGCATGATCAGGTTTTATGGATCTTAAAAATTGTGATTAACCTGGCAAAAACCCTTAAAAACAAAAAAAAAAGATTTTTGGGGGTTTAACGGTATTTCGCAAAAGTTTTAAATGTTCCAAAGCGTTCAGTTACTTCAAATTATATACAGTATGGTGCGAATGAAAGGAATAAATTCATTATTTTGTAATCTGGTCACTTTAAGGAAAAATCCCGAAACAGGTCGATTTTTATTTTTAAATTGTGATTTTTTGACATAGGTATACATCATACGAGTGACGTCAATAGGGGTCGTGTGGTAGCTCATTTGAAAGGTTATTCAATTCTCTATTCCACAGGTTCTCAATCTGTGGTACACTGGTAGTACATATGATTATTTGCGGTGGTACACAAAACGCAAAATTATCCAAAATCAACGCTACTATTATTATAGTTAGTTAGATTACCTAGCTAGATAGACTTTTCAGTTAGGTGGTACCAAAAATAATAAAAATTATTTTGTGGTACATAACACATGACTCAAAAAGATTGAGAACCACTGCTCTATTCAGTAATATAAATATTAATAATAATTACTTCTACAGGGTGGCCAAAAAAGATTTTTTTTAAATTAAATAATCATGAAAACAGAAGAATGTATGTACAGTCGAACACGCGTATTAGAATACCGTTTATAGGAATAATGTTAATGTTAATGTTAATGTTTATATTGCTGAATAGAGAATTGAATATGCTTTCAAATGAGCTATCATACGACCCCTATTGTCATTTTAAAAAATCATCAGTTACGTCATCACGCATAGATGGATGACGTCACTAGTATGATATATATGCCAAAATATCGTAATTTAAAAATAAAAATCGACCTGTTTTGGGATTCTTCCTTAAAGTCGCTGATTTACAAAATAACGAATTTATTTCTGTCATTTGCACCATACTGTATAACCTATAAAAACCTTGATTTGCTCTATTGATTTTCTCCATTTTATAGACTTGCAAGTCTATAAAAAGCTTTATTGTACTTTACATTTTCAGACAAAAATGGTTCCCGCCATACAATCGTCACCTGCAATCCTCAATCGTACGAGAGAAGAAGAGCTAAGTTTCATAAAACCCGAACAGCCTCATGCAGTTCATCGGACGCCAGTGACGACGACAGTGAAAAACGCAAGAAACGTGCTCAAAAACTCAACACACCTTCTAAATCTATAGAGACAAGAAGGGACAGCCACGACGACAGTAGTGATTCACAGGTAAGATCCTATTTTACAAAAGAATATCAAAACAATTATTGCCTCATTATCTTAATACAGTGGAACCCCGATAAGTCGGCCCCCAATAACCCGGAAGTCCGGCTAACCCGGACCGATTTTCATCAGACAAACATTTCAACAATAAAAATGTATGTAATATAATATTTGAGAGATACCTAATGTGTATTTGTGTAATTTTCAAAATTGAAGCTAATAAAAAATGAAATAAAGTCCTTACTAGAAAAACCTTTTATTGTTAAGTTAAAGTGAGTTATAGGTAATTAAATGTATATTTTTTTCGGCGAGTACCCAAATCTATGATGATGCATTTTACGAGTACCCAACGAGAATGGTTCCCTTCGTACTCCAATAAGACTAAACATGTAAATCAAAAATGAATAACCATTTTCAATTTCGTTGCAACACGAAACTACAGCCGCATCATTATTCCAGTTCAATCAGAGAGTGCAGCAAGCACCTCTGCCTGTTTCGAAACTTATTAGTCTCTCATCAGGAGGCACATATGCTGCCCTCTCTGACCAACCAGGACAAACCCCGGCGTGCAGTCACGTATTGTCCTGGTTGGGTCAGAGAGAGCAGCATATGTGCCTCCTGATGAGAGACTAATAAGTTTCGAAAGCGGTAGAGGTGCTTGCTGCACTCTCTGATTGAACTGGAATAATGATGCGGCTGTAGTTTCGTATTGCAACGAAATTGAAAATGGTTATTCATTTTTGATTTACATGTTTACTCTCATTGGAGTACGAAGGGAACCATTCTCGGAACTTTTCCCTCATCTTCCTTAGTCTTAGCATCCGTTATGGCTTGCAAATTGTAGAAGCCTCGGAGGTGTTACCAGAGAAGGTTCAAATTGTTTTCAATCTGGTAGGATGTAGAGCAGGGGTGGGCAATTACTTTTAAGCGCGGGCCAAAATGAAATTTTCAAAATGTTTCCCGGGCCGGAGATACCCAGTATGTACGTTGCGCACACGCTAATGTTTTTGGTGGATGTTTTTCTCTGCCCAAGAAATTTTTTTGACAACAATACTATAAGTGTCATATTAAAGAATTTGGACAAAGACATTTGACTGTTAATAATAGATAATACTAATAATAAATTGAATAGTTGGGTGTGGGTGTACATGCGAACCATTTGTTCCCAGGAAAACTACGAAATTTTTAATGTGGTCCATTATATTAAGCCATAACAAGGATCCAGACAAAAAATGAAATTCAGAAATTCAAGAGCAGCCTTTATGAAGATAAGGAAATTTCTGAGTAACCAACGATTCAATCTGCAAATCTGATATCGAATGGTAAAACGTTATGCCAAGTCAACCATCATCGACGAAATTCAAAGGAGACAGCTGCTCTTTCAGCTGATCTGGTATGGTCATGTAAAAAGAATGGACGACGACAGGCTTCCAAAACAAATTTTAAAATTGACGCCAAGGGAAAGAAGAGAGGAGGGCCGAAACAATCCTAGCTCTGTGGCATTCAGAAGGTAATGTCAAAAAGGAACCTTCACCCTGGCGAACGCAACGACGGACAAACGAAGCTGGAAACTGGGAACTGGAAGGCAGAGAACCCTATAAAAAAACCGGGATAATAATAAAAATGGTATGTTCACTCTATTCTCGTTTATTGGATTGTTAATGTTGAATTAATGAGAAAGTTGGAAGCTTTTGAGATGTGGCTTTTTGGGAGAATTTTGAAAATACCATGGACCGATCATATTACGAACGAAATGGTGAGAAATCATTAAAAGGAGAAAGACAGCAAAGAGAAAGGGCAAATACTTAGAAATATAAGTACGTTGTTGTAAGTTGTTGCAGAAGCTGATTACATAGGGTAAAATCGAAAGAAAAGAGTCCTGGTAGACGACAAATACCCTGGCCGAAAAATATTCGCGCCTGGACCGTGTTAAACATAGATGCAGAAAATCTTTTAAGAAAAGCAGAAGATAGAGATTCATTTCTTTGAACACTACGAACACTAATACTGTTGATTTCAACAAAATCGCATAAAAGAGATGAAGAGCATAGGCGCAAAATTTCGGACCAATGCTTTTTAAATGCATTCATTTTTTTTCGAATCCTGATAAAACTAATATTTTTGAAAAATTGAAACGCAGAATGAAAGATTACATTATTACCGAGGGCCGAAAATCCCTTAGAATAAACAGAGTTTCTTTTGAATGAGATATTTGAAATTCAAAAACACATTAAATTTTCTCTTTTTTTTTCACCCCTGTGACTTATTAAAATAAACATAGAAGTTTTCAGGAACTTTCGGCCCTCGGCAATAATTTAATATTTCATTCAGCGTTAAAATTTTTCAAAAATACTTATTTTCTCAGGATTCGAAAAAAATGAATGCATTTAAAAAGCATTGCGCCTTTGCTCTTAAAAAAAATTGCTTGCTGGATTTCTCAACGGGCCGGATAAAGTAAGCTAAAGGGCCGGATGCGGCCCGCGGGCCGGCTTTTGCCCACCCCTGATGTAGAGTAACATTTTTTGATGGTATTTTATGTGCTATTAGATTGAAAACTTAGTCTTTTGCTAGCAGTTGCCGCTAGGGCATCCCTGCCATTTCGTTCGTTGCAATACGTGACTGCACGCCGGGGTTTGTCCTGGTTGGGTCAGAGTCAGAGAGAGCAGCATATGTGCCTCCTGATGAAAGACTAATAAAATAAGTTTCGAAACCGGTAGATGTGCTTGCTGCACTCTCTGATTGAACTGGAATAATGATGCGACTGTAGTTTCGTGTTTCAAAGAAATTGAAAATGGTTATTCATTTTTGATAAATTTTTCATTTCGCTTTCAAGCGAATTAACTTTTACAATATTTCTGTTAAGATATAGAAAAAGTTCTTTTGGTTTGGTCGCGGTATTTTTCTTTAAGTAAATATCCACCTTTACCTCTGAATTTTTGTTATAGGAACCTGGCACTGGAGCAGGATCGAGCGGATTTACGAATTTGACTAATAACAGTGTCAATTTTGAATCAAGTTCAAATAACAATGAAACGAAAGACAAAAAAGAAAAAAACGGAACTTGCAATGACAAAAACGAAAGGACACACACAAATTCTACTTTTGAACGTAATCACAGGTTAGTAAAACTTAATTCTCTTCGTCACTATGACGCTTTTTCTTCGTGTTTTTTATACTTGGACTATAGTCACTATATACCAGGGGTGGCCAAGCTCCCTGATAGCCTGAGCCATTTTTCAAAATTTGAAATTTTTCGCGAGCTGCCATTAAACAATTATTTAAAAAGTGTAAAAAAGGTATTAAATTTTTCACAAGGAAAAGAAAATTTTTCCTGTAGTTGGCTGTATACCATCAATCACAAAAATTGGAAAAAATCCTTTGTAAAAGGTATAATTTTTTTTAAATAATTGATGGATTCGACCGTTACTTGATGGAAGTTTATTTTATCTAACAATAAAACACTGAAAACGTTTGTTTTCTATACTTCCACAAAATTTATTATAACTATGTGACTACAGCTGTTTCGGCAGAATGCCTTTCTCAAGTGATGAAGAACCCACTGACCCGGGCTAGAACCGCCACTGCCTTCACCGATTTGTTTTACTCGCTGGGATACGATTGGTAGAAAGTAATCAAGTGTACTGGTTGTAGATACAATAGTCTGATACGATTGGTACGAAGTAACGAATAATCAAAGTAGATACAATAGACGTTACTCGCTCTGATGCGATACCCCAGGCTGTGGGTGAAAAAACGTGATATAATTCAGGAATTTTTGAAACCTATTATGTGTTGTAAAGGACGATGCCAGTAATAACTTATACTAAAATGTAACCAAAAATTTTGTGCGGTTTTTTATTTATGACGATTTTCATTTGTTAAATTTACAATTTTTAAAGATTTTTAATTTTGCAGTTTAGGATATTCATTTTAGAGAAAAACTTTTAAATAGAAAATTGTAGTAAATTAAAAAACCTACAATTTGAGCTATGGCAAGTTTAATTTCGTTAATAAGTTATTGCAAAACAGCCTGCGAAAGGTCCAAAATGGCCGTTTTTTGCAATTGCGTTATTTATTGTAAAAATAACTTTTATGTATTTTTTAAGGTTTTAAAATGAAGATCTTTCAATACTAAATATAAAAAAATGTGTAGTGCCCCGATTGGTGAACTTGTTGTTTAGATATTATAATTTGTTTATCTCAAGAGCTCAAATGTCCAAGGCTATAACTTTTTGAAAAAAAAATCGTACAGAGTTAATCCAAGATCCACAAAGACTTATATTTTCATTTTCTGATGTAAATAAATGCGTATAACATTTTTCAACCTATTATTTCGGGTTTGAAAATAAGGGGGCAAATTTCGTTATAAACATTTAGAACTGAAGCCGCCCCTGTACATCCTATGAGTTTTTAACTTGCAGGTTATTGTTGCTGAAGACAAAATAAACATTCAAAACTAAATAAAAATTTTCTACGACCAACTGAAGCCGAGATAATTGTTTTTGTTTCCTTAAATCGTAGTGACTTTATTTATAACAATTAAGAAATTATTTCACAGTCATTGACTAAAGAAAGACTTATATTATCTTAAAATAAATATTATTTTAACCGAAAATTACATTTAATTATTAAAAATGATTTTTAAAGTGTAATGGAGATTTATTTTTCGTTACGACTATGATTTATTGTGTCGGTTGCCCTTAGCAACGGCTAGCAACTTATAATACATTGTATCACGGTTTTTGCTTTAAATTTTAAAGCACCGCTTGGATTGACATGAAATTTGGCAAACACATAAATAACATGTTAAAGAATAAAAATGATATTGGGCCTCTGTGTGCTTTTGTCCTGGGGGTGAGTTTCACCCCTTATGAGGGGTGAAAAAATATATGTTCAAAATAAGTTCGGAAATGGATAAAACGTCTAATTCTAAGCACTTTTCGTTCTATAGCATTTTTCACCAAGTTAATACCTTTCGAGTTATTTTCGAGTAAATACCTTAATTTTTCAACAACAAAAAACACGTTTTTAGGCGGTTTTTGACAAATAACTAAAAAAAGAAGTGTTTTATTGAAAAAATGGGTTTTAACAAAAATATAGCAAATTAAAAATTGAAAAAATGATGTATGCATGAAATCTCTACACCCAGTATAAACAAAGTTCTAGCTAATGAAATATAGGTTCATATCCGTCAAATTTCAAAGTGAATTATTTCAACGTGAAATAATCAAAAAATCATGTACTTTTTGGAGAAAAATCATTTTTTAAAGTATTTAAAAAAATATGTATATCTGTTTTTAAAAAATGTTTATAGCATCAAAAGTAAGCAAGTTACTCTGAAAATAAAGTTGATCTCTTTTTTTTTTGGTCAAAAAACTCGAAAGTCAACCCCCACTTAGCATCTTAAATCAAATTAATCATTACCGCTTCACAAGTTACTTTGCTCATGTATTATTTATATGATCTGTAAGTATCATCGGTTCAAAGGGCTTATTAAAAAAAATGGTTTTAAAGTAAATCTGTTTCAATTTTTAATTTAAAAAAACATGTTTTTTTCTAAATAACTTAAAATTTATTAATGTGACCAAAAATCACAAAGAGTAAAAAAATTTAGTTTTTGCTGTTATGAATATTTTGGATTTTTTGCTTTTTTTTGGAAGGCAAAAATTTGTTAAGATATGGCTGTTCTTAATTTGCACACACTCGTGATTATTGACTAGTTTAAGTCGTTTAACTACTGCTCCTTCAAAAATAAGCACTTTGAACCGATGAAACTTACAGAACATCTAAACAATATATACACGAGATCAACTTTATTTTCAGCGTAACTTGCTTACTTTTGATGCTATAACTTTTTTTTTTACAGATATAAATATTTTTTAAACACTTTAAAAAGTTGTAATGATTTTTCTCCAAAAAGTGCATGATTTTTCGGTTATTTCACGTTGAAATAATTCACTTTGAAATTTGACGGATATGAACCTCCTTTTCATTAGCTAGAACTTTGTTTCTACTGGGTCTAGCGATTTCACGCGTACACCATTTTTTTCAATTTTTAATTTGCTATATTTTTGTTAAAACTCTTTTTTTCAATAAAATACTTACTTTTTGAGTTATTTGTCAAAAACCGCCTAAAACGTGTTTTTCTCTGTTGTTGAAAAATGAAGGTATTTACTCGAAAATAACTCGAAAGGTATTAACTTGGTGAAAAAATGCTATAGAACAAAAGGTGCTTAGAATTAGACGTTTTATCCATTTCCGAACTTATTTTGAACATATATTTTTTCACCCTTTATAAGGGGTGAAACTCACCCCTAGGACAAAAGCACACAGATGCCCAATATCATTTTTATTCTTTAACATATTATCTATGTGTTTGCCAAATTTCATGCCAATCCAAGCGGTGCTTTAAAATTTAAAGCGAAAACCGTGATTCAATGTATTATAAGTTGCTAGCAGTTGTTAAGGGCTACCGACACAATAAATCACAGTCGAAACGAAAAATAAATCTCCACTACAATTTAAAAATCATTTTTAATAATTAAATGTAACTTTCGGTCAAAATAATTTTTATTTTAAAATAATATCAGTCTTTCTTTAGTCAATGACTGTGAAATAATTTCTTAATTGTTATAAATAAAGTCACTACGATTTAAGAAAACAAAAACAATTATCTCGGCTTCAGTTGGTCGTAGAATATTTTTATTTGGTTTTGAATCTTTATTTTGGCTTCAGCAACAATAATCTGCAAGTTAGAAATCTATAGGATGTACAGGGGCGGCTTCAGTTCTAAATGTTTATAACGAAATTTGCCCCCTTATTTTCAAACCCGAAATGAGAGTTTGAAAAATGTTATACGCATTTATTTACATCAGAATATGAAAATATAAGTCTTTAGAAGGAGAGTGGATCTTGGATTAACTCTGTACGATTATTATTCAAAAAGTTATAGCCTTGGACATTTGACCTCTTGGGATAAACAAATTATAATATCTAAGCAACAAGTTCACAAATTGGGCACTACAATTTTTTTTATGTTTAGTATTGAAAGATCTTCATTTTAAAGCCAAAAAAAAAATACATAAAAGTTATTTTTACAATAAATAACGCAATTGCAAAAAACGGCCATTTTGGACTTTTCGAAGGCTGTTTTGCAATAACGTGTTAACGAAATTAAACTTGCGATAGCTCAAATTGTAGGTTTTTTAATTTACTACAATTTTCTATTTAAAACTTTTTCTCTAAAATTATTATCCTAAGCTGCAAAATTAAAAATCTTTAAAAATTGCAAATTTAACAAATGAAAATCGTCATAAATTAAAAACCGCACACAATTTTTGGTTACATTTTAGTATAAGTTATTCCTGGCATCGTCCTTTACAACACCTGATAGGTTTCAAAAATTCCTGAATTATATCCTGAAATCGACCTATTTTTCACCCACAGCTTGGACTACGATTGGTACGAAGTAACGAAGTAATCAGAATAATCAAAGTAATCAAAATAGATACAATAATCGTTACTCGCTCTGATACGATTAGTACGAAGTAATCGAAGTAGATACAATAGTCGTTACTCGCTCTGATACGATTTGTACGAAGTAATCAGAGTAATCAAAGTAACGATTTGCCTCTCTGTATAGTAATCGTTACTTTCGGTATTCGTAAGTAACGAGTACTTTGTAACGAATAGATACTTTTTCAACATAGAATAGAATAGAATAAAAATATGCTTTATTGTCACTGAAAATTATACAATTTTATGGACAAAGCTTAACATAGATTCACGAAAAAGATATACATAACAATAACAAATACAATTTTATAAAATTAGATAAATCGTCAATAAAAAAAATATAAACAAGTTAAAAAAGTGAAGTAAAAAAACAAAAACCAATATATTGCAAAATTACTATAAATTGCAAAATTGAACATACAACATAATATAATAAAACACAAACAAAGGAACTAATAAGTTTAAGCTGCTGTATGTGACACCCAAATATAGATAAATACACTTTAGTTACTTGTACATTACTGTGATTTCTTAGTTAGTCATTAAGAAACTCTTCTACTGAATAATATGGTCTTTTAGATAAATGAGCTTTTGTCATTTTACGGAACTTGAGAAAGGATGTTGCAGATTTGAGTTGTAAAGGGAGACGGTTGTATAGTTTTTTTGCGGAATATAGTATAGATTTCTTTACTAACTCAGAAGACGGGATCGGTAAATAGACATCAAAAGTTGAATTTCTGGTGGAGTAGTCATGATGAGGCCTTGCTGGAAAGACATGCATGTGTTTACGAATTAAGCAAACAGTTTCTAAAATATACAAAGATGGAAGGGTTAAAATTTCGTGATCTTTAAAGTAACTTCTGCAATGGGTTGTTCTTCTGAGGCCAAACAGATATCTTATTCCTCTTTTTTGTAATTTGAAAATAACATCAAATTGGGCAGCTGTACTAGACCCCCAAAAAGGAAGACCATATCGAAGATGAGACTCGAATAAAGAAAAATATGTTATTTTAGAAGATGCTAAATTGAGTTCCTTCGAAACAGATCTTATGGCATAGCAGGCCGAGGCGAGTTTCTTACTTAACAAATCGATATGAAGGGACCATTTGAGGTTGCTGTCTAAAAGAATACCAAGAAATTTTACAGAATCAACGGTAGAGATCTGGCTGCTATTCACAAGCAGGGGTTGAAGAGCATAATGCTACCGTTTTATCCACGTTAAAGGAGAGTAAATTAGAGTCAGACCAGGTTTTTATCGTAAGATCAGAAGTTATAGTTGCATGAAGAGTTGCAATAGTTGAGTTGCTCCAAGTGATACTGGTATCATCAGCAAAAAGAAAAATTTTTCCATCGATTTTTAAATTAGTGATGTCATTTATAAAGATCAGGAAAAGTAGAAGACCCAATACTGAACCTTGTGGTACTCCACATATAATGTTTTTGAGACTAGAGTCAGTATAATTTGCTCTAACCAATTGTTTCCTATTATCTAAGTAAGATTTGAACCAATTCAAAGAAATACCTCGAATTCCATAGTAATTAAGTTTTTTAATCAAAATGTTGTGATTTACACAATCAAAAGCTTTGGAATAGTCACAGAAAACAGTGGCAGTATAAAGATTATGTTTAGTTTAGTGCTAACATCTCTACTATGTGCCTAACTCAGAAAGTTTTTGTTCTTGAGAAGAATTTGATCAGTATGTTTGCGAAAAAAAAATAACCAACTAATTTGTGACGTAGATAATTAATGTTTAAATATTTCTGTTTTAGAATTTGCCGAAAGAAGGGGAATAAAACACGACTGCGAGAAAGCCAGTCCCTAAATAGAATTACAGAAGTACAGGAGGACCCAAGTAACACTCAAACATTGGTTGTATCGACAACCTTGCTGAGCATGCCGGGATCGTTGACACCTAAGGTAAAAAGCGTAGGCGCAAAGATATTCAACGGTTTAAGCCGATCGTCGAAGAAACCTCAAGAGAAAACAAAAAACTACGATGAGAAACTGCGAATGTCACGAAGAGATTCTGCCGGCAGAAGCTTAGATAGAGACATCGAGTGCAATAAGTTAGAAAAATGCGGAATTAGAAAAATAAGGATGCTGGGAAAGTATTTCCACGTGCAAAAGAAAATTTGCATCCCGTTGGCCGGTCTCTTCAGAAGAAACGGCTTGTACAAGGCGCAATCTTGTAGCTCATTGACCAAAGACAGAATCTTAACGAACCCGAATTTACTGCAGACCAGAAGTAGACCAGTTAGCTGTATCAAAAGTGACGGTGACATTAATCAAAACGAACCACTCAAACCTTTTCCAGAATCAAACAAGAATGTCCTTGATAGTGTCTGTAGCGAACTCAAGGACATATGCACGGTTCACGTGCATATCGGACAAGCGTCTAAGTGTAGTTTTTGTTGAAGCGTCCCAAATGGTTACCAAAGCTGTATTGGGTGTTTTTCTGTGTGAAAACTGTTACTAAAAACGTCTGTTGATCATCAAAGAGTCTGACAATGTTACAAAAACCCGAAGTTTAATATTAATAACTGTTTTTCAATGTAAGAGTTAAAGTTAAAACTGTTTTAACCAAGTTATCAAACAGTGTAGGAAACAGAGGTTGAACCTTGCAAAATGGACACAAGTCCGCTTTTATTTTTTTCTGTTATATCAAGGGGTGCTTATTATAAGACTAACTTTTTCTGAAAAAACTTCCCCCCGGAACCCCCCTTTTCACCCCTTTAAAGGGAGTAATTTGTGGTTTTTGCGGAACGTAGCCCTTCCTGTACCTTTTACAAAATTTTTTTTATAGAAATATGAAGAGGACTATATTTTCTACGATTTATTTCCCGACAGCATATTTCTATCATCCCCCGTTTAGCGGGGGTGGTGCCCCAAAGTTGACAAGTTTTTAAAAAAGATGTTTTTAAAAAAAATATATTTTTCCCTAACTGTAACAGAAATTAAGAAGAAATTCTCCGGCAATTATTCACAAATAAGTGACTGATTTTTGGTATAGGTATCACTTAAGGGTAATTGCCCTATTTTTAATTACAGGGTGTTACATTTTAAAAAACCCCTTTTTATACCATCTGAACCGTTTATGCTAGAGTAAAAAGACTTTCAGCGATTACCCATGTACTGGTGCTATTTACAAATTTGTATAATGCACCCCCATTTTTTTCGCGGAACCACCCCCCAAAAAAAAAGAAATAAAGTGATTTTCTTGGAATCCTTCACACACAATGCCCTTTATTAATATGCTTCATATATCATTTTGTGTACGTTATTATTACTCATGCATGGATACCAAAAGCGATTTCATAGTACAACCCCTGTAGCCAAAAAAAAAAAAATAAAATGGGGGGTTGAAATTTTTTTTGTTTTTTGCTTTTTGATCCATATGGCCATATGCTTCATCAATAGTGCTTTTCAAAAATATATATGGTTATTGCAACATCCCTGCGGAAACCACCCCTATCCTTGAAAATATACTGCAGAAACTACCCCTATCCCTTGGCGAGGATGTTTTTACGATTCTCTCATTACCTATGCATTATTTTTAAACAAAACTTATAAGGTTAAAGACCACTATTTACTCTAAAAATTAGGTCCTATTCATTTTTTTCGTATAAGCAACCGTTACGGCACAGTGGCGCCGTAAACCTCATATATGCTTTGGCGGGCTCCAGTTTTTGTTTTTTTTTTCGTCATCTGTTAGTTTTATTGATGAAGTACTTATGTAAAATAAACCAACAGTGTAACCTACAAATTATGACCTATGCACATTTTACAATCTTTGCGCCCCAAAGCCACAGTGGTGGCCCAAAATCAATTTTTGCATATTTTCGCCACCTACACGCATTTTATTGCATTAATGCTACCTTAAAAGCACAATATACCTTAATAGCGAATCCAGGAAGGGGTGATGGGGGTGATCACCCCTCCCTCTCAAACCAAGTGATATTATATTTAAAGATTATAAAAATATTCATTTATTTTTATAGAAATACTTATATTATATTATTATTTTTATAAAAATGGCGTACTTTTTATGCTTTAGTGATAGTGGCGGATTCAGCATCGTTAAGAGTGGGGTGCCAATTGGTTAAATTTCTATAAAAATAAATGAATATTTTTATATAATATCACTTGGTTTGAGAGGGGGGGGGGTGATCGCCCCCATCACCTGGATCCGCTAGTGCTTAGCGACCACTTAAGGGTGAATATAGTT
Organism: Diabrotica virgifera virgifera; assembly: GCF_917563875.1. Classification (NCBI taxonomy): domain Eukaryota; kingdom Metazoa; phylum Arthropoda; class Insecta; order Coleoptera; family Chrysomelidae; genus Diabrotica; species Diabrotica virgifera. The sequence continues at coordinate 254,567,654 of NC_065444.1, forward strand.
CTATTAAGGTAGCATTAAGGCAATAAAATGCGTGTAGGTGGCGAAAATATGCAAAAATTGATTTTGGGCCACCACTGTGGCTTTGGGGCGCAAAGATTGTAAAATGTGCATAGGTCATAATTTGTAGGTTACACTGTGTTGTTTTATTTTACATAAGTACTTTATCAATAAAACGAACAGATGACGAAAAAAAAAAACAAAAACTGGAGCCCGCCAAAGCATATATGAGGTTTACGTCGCCACTGTGCCGTAACGGTTGCTTAAGACCTAATTTTTAGAGTAAATAGTGGTCTTTAACCTTGTATAAGTTTTGTTTAAAAAGAATGCATAGGTAATAAGAAAATCGTAAAAATATGCTCGCCAAGGGATAGGGGTAGTTTCTGCAGTATATTTTCAAGGATAGGGGTGGTTTCCGCAAGGATGTTGCAATAACCATATATATTTTTGAAAAGCACTACTGATGAAGCATATGCCCATGTGGATCAAAAAGCAAAAAACAAAAAAAAATTTCAACCCCCCATTTTATTTATTTTTTTTGGCTACGGGGGTTGCACTAGGAAATCGCTTTTGGTGTCCATGGATGGGTAATAATAACGTGTACAAAATGATATATGAAGCATATTAATAAAGGGCATTGTGTGTGAAGGATTCCAAGAAAATCACTTTATTTATTAATTCTTCTTTTTTTTGGGGTGGTTCCGGGGAAAATGGGGGTGCATTATACAAATTTGTAAATAGCACCAGTACATGGGTAATCGCTGAAAGTCTTTTTACTCTAGCATAAACGGTTCAGATGGTATAAAAAGGGGGTTTTTTAAAATGTAACACCCTGTAATTAAAAAAAGGGCAATTACCCTTAAGTGAAACCTATACCAAAAATCAATCAATTATTTGTGAATAATTGCAGCAGGATTCATTCTTAATTTCCGTTACAGTTAGGGAAAAATATATTTTTTTTAAAACATCTTTTTTAAAAACTTGTCAACTTTGGGGCGCCACCCCCGCTTAATGGTGGATGATAGACAGATGCTGTCGGAAAATAAATCGTAGAAAATATAGTCCTCTTCATATTTCTATAAAAATTTTTTTTGTAAAAGGTACAGGAAAGGCTACGTTCCGCAAAAACTACAAATTACCCCCTTTAAAGGGGTGAAAAGAGGGGTTCCGGGGCGAAATTTTTTCAGAAAAAGTTGGTCTTATAATAAGCACCCCTTGATATACCAGAAAAAAAATAAAACCGGACTTGTGTCCATTTTGCAAGATTCAACCTTTGTTTCCTACACTATAAGAAATCTCCGATATTTACAGCGTCGTTTATAAAGAACAGCTGTTATTTTACCTTCAAAATACATAGAGACTAAAATTTGTAAAAATAATTCAGTAGTATACACTTTAATACAACGCTTTAGCCGTTTTCACATACATTCTGTACCAGTGTTTCCCAACCTTTTTTATGCCATGCCCCACCTTAGCCTCATTAATTTTAGGTAAAATTATATTTATAAAACTTCTAACAGTACGTATATATTTATCTTGATTATAGATTTACTCCCAAGTTATTAAGTAAAAGAAATATTTGTTGTAGAATCTGAAGGTAAAGTAACAACAACTATTTTCAAACCACTCTGTATATAAGTAAGACAGTATTGTCAAAATGATCTCTAAGAAATCCCCTTTGGGATTCACTAGTAAATGAACTGTGTTTATATTTATTTATTTTACAAAATAACTAATTTTATAAAATTTACAAAGATCTTTAATTTAATATACATCTAAGATTATTTCAAGACGGGATAAAAGATTACTTCTTGCTCAGTCTTCAAACATTTTGTAAAAAGAGGCAAATCAAGCAATTTTATTTCTTTTTGATTAATCACTCACTGTACATTTTACTATACACTTTATTAACCAAGCCTTCTAATTTTCTTCTATTCTATGTCGTTCGATTTTATTTTAAAACAAATATTAATATTTATAAAAATCTTATACTTAATCTAAACTTATTTTATTCTACGAGGCATATTTTTAAAGTAAGTAATATTTTAAAGAAAACGGATGGGTTTCTTAACCCGTTCAGTGCCAACACCGACAGTGTGTCGGCACGAGGGTTTCATCAAGAGTTCCGATGACGCACGAGTATCGGCGGTGGTATTTCGTTACTAAATGAACCTATTTACGTGGTATCAGCCATCTAGTGTTTGTTGAAAATGGGCATCGAACGTGTTAATGATCATTTATTCTTCAATGGACAGCCTAAGTCTGACGTCACAAATGTCACAAAATTGGGAGGAGCTTATATTGACTCCAAACAATTTTGTTTGTAACGTTAAATGGTCGTAAGGAATTTTTCATTTATGTGCTTTGTGTGGCAAAATAAGATGTGGCATTTAGATATTTCGTTAAAGAAATAATTAAGAGATTTCTATTCGTTTTTGCTCAGGTGGTTTTTATTCCTTAGTGGTTGAAAATAAACATAACCTCAAAACTGTTTACGTTCTAATCATTGCATTAAATTTACTTACCTGGACAGAAACGAATAAAAATCTATTAATTGACACGTTTCTTTAACTAAATACCTAAATGAAAAGTCTTATTTTGTCACACAAACCACGTAAACAATAAATTAAAAATTCCTTATGAGTGTTTAACATTATAAACAAAATTGTTTGGAGTCACATATAAGCTCCTTCCAATTTTGTGACGTTAAGACTTAGGATGTTCATTACTCATCGATCGTTTTGTTTGGACTCGACAGCCTCAAAGATGAATTTTTCCATCTTAAAGACACTTTATTTGGAACAGTTACTCTAATTCGGTAGTCCACAACCCATCCATCGACAATTTTAAGGCCTCCAGACATCCAGGGCCTTGAATTCAGGGTTTAGTCCTCCTGTATATGTTGTTTTCCTTCCGTATGTTCGGTTCATCATAGACATAATAAGCAAAATCATCAAAGAAAGCATCAAGCCTTCAGCCATCAAAGAAAGCATCAAGCCTGATATGGCCTTTCCGACCACATCAATTGCTCCTCAAAAAATAATTATTTTTGATTCCGAAAAAGGACGGAACGGTCAGAGGCATTTTAACCGATTCCAAAGAAACTTTAACTCAATCGAATGGTTTCTTCTTATAAATATCAATGCTTACTTTAAAAATATACCATAAATTTTATACTTGGTTGTTGTACTCTTTGATAAAGACAAAAGAATCGTCACATAGATATCACCTATTGTTTGTTGTTGAACTTTTTAGATTCCTTTATACTATATTGTCGTTCCTTTTTTCTCTCTTTATAATTATTGTTGGTTTATTTACCGAGGTGTTCAGTTTATTATACTTTATTGAAGCATAAAATAATCGATGTGAATGTTGTTAACCCAAAAATCGTATACATAAACTAACTTATTTTAATTTAGGTTATTTATAAATAAATTATTTCGAAAGCGTGTGTACTAGTTTTATTCCGTATCAACACCTGTATCGGCTGTATCCTCTTCTTCGTATCCTTGACTATAGACCTGGTGAAGATCATTACATCACTCTTGTGTAATAGACGCTTCTACGTTGTGCTAAATGGAAAGAAAATCAGATGGAGAACTCAAAAAAATGGCCTCCCGCAAGGAAGCGACCAACCACCAATGTACCTCCAAACTGAGCGTTTTGTTTACGCTGACGACCTTGATATTGCTGTAAAAGGGAAAACCTTCACACAGGTAGAGTCGACCAAGGAAGAGGTTTTAAACATTTTGTGAATGTACTACAAACAAAACTCACTAAAACCTAATCTTAATAGAACCCAAGTATGTGCATTCCATCTCAACAACCAATTGGCACATATAAACTGAGTGTATCTTGGGAGGGACAACACCTGGAACATACTGATAGGCCCAAATATCTTGGGAGTCATACTAGACCGGTCACTAACAAAAAATTCCACTGTCAGAGTACAAGACAAAAGGTTAGTACGGGAAACAACCTGCTCCGGAAACTTGTAGGGTGCAAGCCCACAGGTTTTAAAGTCAACAGCTGAAGCCTTTTTTCTCAGCAGGGGAATATGCTTGTCCCGACTGGGGTAGATGTACACATGAATAATAACTTCCGGCTGTATGAAATCTATCCCTGCTGTACCGGTCAGCTGGATTCGCATCACCTGAAGACCGTAGATGCGCCTCGCAATATGTGGAGAAATTCAGGCAAACTTTCAGGGTTGGGGGGGTATGGTTTGAAATATTTAATTTTTTTTATTATTTCAAATAAAAGTGCATACTTTCAAGAATACTCTCTGAAAATTTCAAAATAATCGGAGTAAAATTACCAGAGATACAGGGTGTTGAATATCCCTACCTTCGACTCGCATTGCCGCGGCTTCGCGCCAGCACGCTTGAGCGTAGTGAGAAACGTTAAACAACTGTTCGCCTTCTCTTTTATAGATTACTCCGCAATTCAAAAAACATATTTAAATGTTCATCACTTTACGATTTGGCAGACAAATAAGAAGATGAAGATGCAGTTGTCTAAACTTTAAACGTATTTTTCTCAAAACTGCTTTTTCAAATGCGGTGGACATTGTAACTGAAAAACTACTTGACCGATCTACCTGAAATTTTGCATAGATTTTCTTTAGACATTTCGTGAGGTAACAACGTCGAGATATTTTTCGTTTTGTGCTTATTTTTTGTTCAACAATATTAAATCTGTTGGTTTTTACAAAATTTTTATCAAAAATTTCGTATTTTTGATTTCTGAGTGATACCAAAAATTCAAAAATCATTAAAAATAAAAAAACTCGACGTTGTTACCTCGCGAAACTCATGTTAATTAAATCTTTTTGAATTTTTTGTTTCGTATGATCCAGTGATGAGTTCTGATGTCCACCGCAAAATCCATTTTTTTTAGCTGCCTGCCAAAATTTGTCACCAATGGCTTATTTTTCAATATTTTGGATTGAATTTTTTCCTAAATATTCTTTGAATTGTACTTAATATGTTTATTTAATTTAAAAATAAAATAATTCTACCATAGCTTCGAAAAAAATTCACAAAAATGTGCTTGATATGTTGATTTCAAACCATACCCTCCCCTTAAATCAAGGAAAAGTTTTATGAGAAACGACAGCGTCGAACCACCCGGAATGTTCCTCCAACACCCAGAACCACCGAATGGAATGTACCTAAACCTGGACTGTTCGAACCGCAATAGCTAAATTAATTAAAATATGAAAAGACCGAACAATAACAAGGATCACTAAGCTCAGGTTGGTCAATGCGCTTATTTTTCGTATTGCTACATACTCAGCTGAAACATGCACTCGTAAACCAAAAAAATGTATTGTTTATTAAGTGTAAACAGATTTTAATGCACAGATTGTAACAGAAATTTATGTGGAGTTTGAAGAAAATACGACAGAAGTAGGGCTAGCCGTCAACGTAGATAAAATTAAAGCTCTAATACAAGCAAGAAACCAACGAAACTTGAAGAATTTGACTACAGACTAAGCTAACATAGAAAGAAGTACTAAAACAGCTCACATACCTAAGTGTAAGGATAATTGGGGATGGCGGGATTGAGGAAATACAGAAACGGATAATGCTTGCTAACCTCGCAGGTGTTTGGATCCAAAGACATCCATAGGGAAGTAAAGTTTAAATTATATAAAACCATTATACGACCAATAGCAACATATGGTGTAGAAACATGGATAATGAATGAATAGACAGTAAACCGTATTATATAATACTTTTGAAAGAAAAATATTAAGGAGGATATTGAGACCCAATTGCGACATTGGTATATGGAGAATAAGGTTCAACCACGAGTTATACCAGTATTACAAAGAACCCTCTATAGCAGTGGTTCCCAAACTTTTAATCTCGCGTACCACACACGAAATTATAAATTAGTAGCGTACCACTGAACTGTGGTAATCTTTAAAAAACCTTGAAAATGGTAAAGTAATAAAAACTGCAACAACTGTTTATGACAACATTATTATTCATTAATTATAGGAAAAAATACAATATACTCAGTGCGAAAAATGATGCTGCATGTTCGAGACAAGGCTGTTCAATATCTGGCTCAGTTGTACTTAATTTCAGGCGCAAATTAGTGTCTATGTTAAGCTTGTTACGATATTTATTTTTTATTATCAACATAGCAGAAAATACGCTCTCACAGAGATATGTGGTTATAAATGGAATTAGAAAGAGTAATGCTTTTCTGGACAGCGATGGATATTCATTTTTAACTTTTAGCCAAAATTCACACAGCTCTACTTTGTTGAATTCCACTTGCAAAGCTCCATCGCAAGATAACTCTATCAGAGATTCCTTTTCATTTACACTTAAATTTTCACGAACACTATCCAGATCCGAAACGAACGCGTTCCTTATCCAATTGAACTCCGAATAATCTTCTTCAAAATATTCTTCAAATATTTCAACGATCATTTGGCTGTGATTTTTGATGTTATTGATCAAAATTTCACTCACTTTTATTAAATTATTTATTAATTCAGTTATAAAATTTTCTAAATTAGGAAAAGATGCTAGGTTCTCATTCGACACGCTCTTTTCAATCATTTGAAATTTTTTGATAAATGCTTTTATTTTGTCATTTACTGAAAATCTATTTGTAGATCTACCTTGCAAACTTAGATTTAAGTCGTTGATGCGATTGAAAATGTCTGATAAGTAAGCCAGTGTTCGTCTGTCAGTCGATTGCGTAATTCAAAATCAGTCCCCATCAGGAACAGCTGCACCTCAGAACGTAACTGGAATAATCTGTTCAGCATTTTGCCTCGCGAAAGCCATCTAACCTCTGTATGTAGCAGCAACTGATATGGTTACTGCCCATTTCGGAACACAAGTTTGAAAATAAACGAGAGTTAAGTGCCCGAGATTTAATAAAATTTACCACCTTGATTGCATCTTGGAGAACATTTTTAAATTGTTCGGGCATTCGTTTTACTGCTAACGCTTGTCTGTGTATACTGCAATGCATAAAAGTACAATTCTTAGTAACAGATTTTACTTTTGTGGCTACACCTCCGAATCTACCTGTCATAGCTCGAGCGCCATCAGAGCAGAAGCCAACGCAATTCATCCAGTCAAGTCCATTTTCAGCAAAGAATTCATCCAGTTTGTTAAAAATTTCATCCGCGGTAGTTCGTGTTGATAACGGCTCACAGAATGAATAATCGTCCTTAATTGTTTTATTTTCATGTATATACCGCACGTAAACCATAAGTTGAGCATAGTTCGTTACATCTGTACTCTCATCAAGTTGTATCGAAAAGAAATCGTTACTTTTTACATGATTGATGACTTTATTTTTAACATTTGATGCCATACTGTCGATCCTACGTTGAACGGTATTATTGGACAGTGATATCAGTTCTAGCTTTTTAGCTGACGCCTCACCCAACATACAGGTAACCATATCTTTTGCTGCAGGTAACAACAACTCTTCGCCAATTGTGTGAGCTTTTCCTGACTTTGCAATTCTTAGGCTAACTAAGAATGATGCCTCTACTGATTTTTCGGTACTACCAGTAAATGAAGACATGACTTTCTTAGTGCTTTTCATTTCTGTTAATTTTCGGGTGAAAAAATCCTTCGGTTTGCTTACTAATGTAGAATGTTTTGTGTTAAAATGACGATTCAGTAATGAGGGTTTCATACTTTGATTTGATAAAATTTCAAAGCAGATAACACACTGAGGGCGTGGCTCATTATTTACATCCGTCACCGTAAATCTAATATTTATGTATTCTGGGTCATATTTTCTAGTAATTTTTCGAATTTTAGTAGGTATTTAATCTTCTTGACTTACCGCACAATCTGGCTCCGAAGTGGAAATCGATGGTAAAGAATTTTTAACATCATCTTGAATCACTGCACAATTTAATTCTTGAGATGAACTTGGTGGTACATTATTTTGAGCACAAGGTCTTTTTACACTACTAAGCCACTTATCCATGTTAATTCAAATATATTAAACTTGACTTAAAACAAATTAGATAGGTAATTTGACAAATGCTAGCTGGTTGGACGTGTGTGCGGACGCTCGATAGCTTTGTCACTGTTTGACTCGCGTCGCCGAAAGATGCGCTGGCCAGCAAAATAGGCGGAGCTTAATGCAAACTAGACGCGACGCCCCCACGCGCCGTGGGGTTATTAACTCAGTAAATTTTACTGTGTATGTCTTATGGCTGCTTGCGTACCACCTTAATAATCGTCGCGTACCACTGGTGGTACGCGTACCACAGTTAGGGAATCGCTGCTCTATAGCAAATTATGCAAAAATACAGAGATTGCGCTGGGCAGGTCACCTCAAGAGTGGACAAAGACAGCACCTAGTAGAACGCTTAGCGGATCTATGGTGGAACGTCGGCTACTAGGAAGACCAAGGAAGAGGTGGATAGACGAAGTGAGAACCGATGTTGAGGGTGGACAACTGGAGGTGAGCAGCCAGGGACAGAGATAGGTACTTGGAGGGGGATGTTAAGGGAGGTCAGGACCCGACTTGGACTGTAGCCCCATATGAGGGAGAAGATCGAAGCCTTCGAAATGTAAGTGTACAGAAGAATTCTACGCGTGTCCTTGAGAGTACGCAGAACCAACTTATCAATTCTGAAAGAGGTTCATATAAAAGACAAGCTATTGAAACAAGATGAAGAAAAAGAGAAAGATCTCCAACACGATGGTCAGACCAAATGGTGGGAAAATACCGACATGAAGCAGTCCATCTGACACAGAATCATAGCCAATGGATATAGCAAGCTAACAATATTTAGAGTGTCACCATGCCCTGAAAAGAGCTCAAGTGCTCAAGGATTGAGCAGAAGATCGTCGCGAAGGAAGAATAGTTAACGCTTTGGACGAAACTTGGCTAAATTAAAGCTAAGATAATAATATAATAATAATAATATTAGCCTTTATTATAATAATAGCCTTTATTCCCCAGCAGTTTCCCATTTACAGAGGAATACAAAGAATAAGAAGTTATAACAGCACTGCATGCTTAATACAAATAATAGAACTTAAAATCTAAGGTTGCGCAACTTAAAGTAAAACAATAAAACAAAAAGAAAAAGAATAAAATATAGGTAAATATTACAGAGATAATAAAACAGAAAATTTATATGCTTATATGTGGTAACTGATTAGAAATTACAAATAAGTATTGCATTTGTTTTTCAATTCCGAGACACTACAACAAAAAATGTCACAAACAGATGAAAGTTTGTTTGCATTAGCACACATCATATTAATCGGCGCTTTTAACATTAGATTTGTTTGAGCTATTTTGCACAGAAACGTCTCATTTTGTCTTGATGCAGGCCTCGGAACAAAAAAATCTAACTGATTTAGAACACTGCACAGTCTATCCCAGATCAAGATGTCTTAAAAGTGTAGCAAACATTTAAAGTTTCTGTGACAAATCTTTTTGTTTAAAAGAATAAAAACTGGGGGACACGGTTGCATTTTAAAAACTAAACTATAGCTCACAGATCTTGGCGTGGCCGATAGTAAGCCCCTCCCTCAAGTTGAGCGTTCACTAGCTTGTACTTATATTGAACGCAGAAATGATTAACACCACCAGCCACGTTATAATCGGAGAGCTGTAGAGGATACATCTTTCCTCGACATATAAATTTGTGGTATTTTCTTTTTTATTTTCACATTTTTTGTAACTTTTTAGTCGTAGCTCAGGCTTTCGACAAAGTATGGCATGAAGGTTTAGTCTACAAAAGTCAAAATTCTTATGCCTAAACAATATTCAGAAATTTTACAATCATCTCAGCAAACAGCCCAGTTACGTGATGATTACGTTAAATTTACGGCAAATTTCAACGAATACGTAACTCGGTGATTTATGACGGGGAAAAAACGTATTTCAGTGCCAAATCATTCACCTATATATTAGTGCTTCCTTTATACATGTTTGTCATTAGAATAATATAAAATCATAATGACGAATATAGTACATGTTTTTTTATAATAGTTGTGAATGTCCGTTACATCGCAAATGTACGTTTATTTCACGTAATAATCACGAAACAGAAATAACTTCCTTTGGTTAAATTTTGAGAAATATTTTGGAAAACAAAATTTTACAACGGTGTTGGTTAAATACGTATCGCTTGAATTTTACTCACTGTATTTTATGGACGTCGAAAAATTAGATGTATTTCACGTAAAAGTAATGAAAATAATACCAATAGTTAAACAAAAATTTTATGATTTCGCTTTTAAGATCATTTAGCATAACTATTTCAATCCAACCTTGATTTAAAGATATTTTTGCTATTTTTTTTCTTTAAAAATATCACAGGAGCTAAAATAATGTTGAGTTTTATTTTTCAAATTGCGCGCGGTGATGACGTACTACCAAGCCTTTCTCCACCTTTAAATACCATCACGTGACTAACATAGTTGGTTTGAAAACTAAATTAATAACGTATCTTCCACGTGAAAACTAATATATACGTTCCCTAAAAGATACGTTAATCAACAAGTGTTTGCAACGTGAATTTCCCGAAACATTTTATTGCTATTTAAGGTAAATAACACGTATATTGAAGACGAGATATTCACGTAATTTAAAGACGTATTTTCAATGTGACATTCCAACGAAATTTTCACGTGAAATTCACGTAATTAATTTACGTACATTGGTGACAAATGTACCCAAAATTCACGTGTTTAACACGTCGGTCTGTTTGCTGGGATATATATCTGACAGATATTTTAGAATTAAGCAAGAAGACGTGTACACTGATCTAAAAGAAATCAGAGCAGGAGTCCCTCAAGGATGCGTATTAGGTCCGGTTCTCTACCTGTTATACACATACGATGTACCTGAAATGGAAAATGATACTATAGCCACATTTGTAGATGACACCGCTATCTTAGCAGTAGGTGATACCAGCGAAGAAGCAGCAGAAAAATTACAGTTGGCAATAAATAAAATACACAACTGGACTAAAAAATGGAAAATCAAATTAAATGAATCTAAATCTATTCATGTCAATTTTACAAATAAAAAATCGAAAACATTCCAATTAGAATAAATGATGCCCAAATACCATATGCACCTTCTGCAAAATATTTAGGTATCACACTTGATGCACGGCTTCGCTGGAAAGTCCACATTAAAAAGAAAAGGGAAGAATTAGGTATCCGTTACAAAAAAAATGTATTGCCTGATGGGGAGAAACTCTGCATTGTCCACATATAACAAAATGCTGCTATACAAACAAATACTTAGACCAGTATGGATGTATGGTTGCCAACTCTGGGGCTGTGCCAATTCAAGTAATATCCAGATTATCCAGAGATTCCAGAATAAAGTATTAAAGAACATCGTTGATGCTCCTTGGTATATCCGAAATGTCGACCTCCACAAGGATCTTGAGATGGAAGATGTAGACAAAGTTATCAAGAAGATGGCAGGTAGTCACGAACAACGGCTCCATAGTCATGTAAACACCGAGGCCATCCAGCCTCTCGATAATACTGGGTTAGAAAGAAGACTCAAACGAAGAAAACCATTTGAGTTAGTGTAAAAGCAGAGCATAGTGTTGTATTGTGTGTTAGTTTTAGTTTTAAAATGCATACTTGTTAAAAAATAAGAGGACACCATAGGGTTAAGATCTTAGATTATGTATCATTTAGTAATTTAAGTTAAAGAAGAACTAATAATTGGTCAACTGATGACCAGATTTCAGTAGTCTAAACACAGCTTGTGTTTAATAAAAAAAAATCTTTTGTATGGTCCATCAAACTTAGTGTTATAATTAGAATCTTAAGGGACGTTTACGTTTCTTAGGACTATTATTTTTTCCTCATTACCTTATTTCCTTGCTACTCAGCATTTTGGATACAAATTGGAAAGGGTTGGTGGAAGGAACAACTATTTTGTGAGATGCAGAATGGATTCAAATATTTATATTATGTAAACAATAACTTTATTTTTTATTCATCGATATTACAAACACAGAAAGCTAGAAAGACCAAATCATTTTTAGACTCGTAAGAAAGTGGTACTGACTGCAAATTTAGTGTGGTCGGAGAGCGATAGTTCTTTGGACTATAGCGTTGAATCCGTTGTGAGGATCGGCAGCATAGTCGACGGTTCTACGGCTGCCATCTGGATCCGTTAGGCTGTACTGGCCCCGTACTACGTCACCGCTTCTTGTTTCGTGTTGGCTCTTGGAGTCTCCTGAAAATATATAAAAATTATTAAAGGTTGGAAGCCTATTGGTCTTCTTTGGCTAACGGATTGGCTGTGCTAAATGCTATCCATTGGGAGCGTTAACTATAATTATAGGTCACGTGATACACTCTGACTTTGCGGGGGGCGATCTTCTGTATATGCTTTATATGTGATTTACAAAAACAAGAGATTTACTATTAATATTGTGCTAATGTATCAATACATTAATAGAAATTTGCTATACATGGTAGGAAATGTTTGATATAATACATAAATATAGTTTAAATATAGAAAAATACGAAGAGATTTTAAAGCCGACAGCCGAAGTGTGACGTCACAACTGTCATAATGTTATTTGTTAACAAAGGTTGAAAAACCAGGATTTTCCCAATCTCAAGGCTTTTTAATTCCTATAAAGTTGAAATTGTGTTTCCTCTGCTACTTTTTCTGCTTAAGTATGTATTATGTTTTTAAGATAATACCACCATAATTCGCTCTTAAATTTCTATGACATATAGTTTTTTTAGCGATATTCACCAAGCAAAGGTGAAATTTTGTAAATCATTGTATTTTGTATAATAAAAACGGTACCTAATGCGCTTTGCCCCGGATTGTGAACACTATTATAGTGAAAGAGGGATACGTATATTCTTTATAGTCCAGGACGCATCTGTTTTGAGATGGATGTTGAGAGGTGACTCAATTTTTTGCAGAAATTGCTTGAAAATAACTCAAATAATAATATTTGAGTTATCCTCCCACTCAAAATGGTCCGGAACATTGTTTAAATAATCAAAATGTAAAAATATGAAGGAAAAATTCGATTTTTTGATTTTGGTTTTTTGATTATACCTTTAAAAGTATTCATTTCTGAGAAAAGTTGTACCGACATAAAAGTTGCGTAATTAAATTTACAATAATTTAGAATTGGTTGAAAATTTAAAAAATAGTCACCCTTGTTGCAAAATAGCAATAATTTCTAAAAAACCATTCAAAAACAAGTATTCGCATTTTACGTTTTTCAACCATTTATACTACACTTAGGACCTTCATATTTCATCCAGAAAAACTTTATGATATAGTTAAACAACACTGTAAATTTTATCGGTTTAGTAGATTTTGCAAAATAAATTTTGCAATCCAGCTTTCGCAAAAAAAAAATCATTTTTTTAAAATGTTGCAGGACTGAAAATAAAGCAGATAGCAAGTTGCATTTTTCTTTGCTTATAGAAGAGTACTGTGCCTTTTATTTGCAATTTGCAAAATTAAAATCGATTAACTACCACGGCGTCAGGAAATTTTTTAAATAAACGTTAATTTTTGGTGCTACGCGCAGGACAGCGGTGTTCGATTCACACAAGTTGATTTCCACCAAAATTTCTTCCAATCTTTATCTAATATATTATTTTCTTACTCTAGATTTTGTTGTATTTTAATATTTTAATTCCACAAAAATCAAACTAATTATATTATTGTTTGTGAAATATTGTTTAAACAACTGCATATGTTTAAAAATAATAAACTTTTATTCTCTAAGTTAAAATATATGAACAAAGAAAGTTTTTTCTATAAAAAAAGTGTTATTTCAAAGGATAGAGTATGTGTTTTTATTTTGCAATAAACAAATATATTTATTTATATCGAAATGTAATAAAAATTAAAATGTATCAATCATTATCAAAGGTCATTGGAATGCCCAATCAGAGCAAACTATCCGCTGTCCTGCGCGTAGCACCAATAAATATTGTTTATTTAAAAAAATTCCTGACGCCGTGCTAGTTAATCGATTTTAATTTTGCAACTTGCAAATTAAAGGTACAGTACACTTCTATAAGCAAAAAGACAATCAACTTGCTATCTGCTTTATTTTCAGTCCTGTAACATTTTAAAAAAATGAATTTTTTTTGCGAAAGCTGGATTGCAAAATTTATTTTGCCAAATCTGTTAAACCGATCTTAATAAAATTTACAGTGTTGTTTTATTGTATCTTAAAGTTTTCCTAAGTAAAATATGGAGGTCCTAAGTGTAGCATAAATGGTTGAAAAACATAAAATGCGAATACTTGTTTTTGTATGGTTTTTTTCGTAATTATTGCTATTTTGCAACAAGGGTGACTATTTTTTAATTTTTAACCAATTTTATATTATAGGAAATTAAATTACACAACTTTTATGTCAGTACAACTTTTCTCGGAAATGAATACTTTTAAAGTTATAATCAAAAAACCAAGAAAAAAATCGAATTTTTCCTTCATTTTTTGATATTTTGGTTATTTAAACAATGTTCCGGACCTTTTTGAGAGTGAGGATAAATAAAATATTATTATTTGAGTTATTTTCAAGCAATTTCTGCAAAAAAATTTGAGTCACCTCTCAACGTCCAAATGTACTAATACTTTTACGGATGCGCCCTGGTCTATTATGTTTCCAAAGGAACTGGTTGAAAACGAGAGGAGGATTTCATTACTAGGGGTCAAGACATTACTAGGGGACATCAAGGGGTCCGAAGATTCCCCGAATAAAAAGTCTAAATGTTTCAAATATTAACTTAAAAGATTATAAATAATGCCCATTCAAATAGTGAATGATTACAAATACTTGGGAGCTATGGTAAACGAGAAAAGTGACCAAAATATCGAGATCAAAAGACGTATTGAGATTGTTAGTTCCATTTTCATAAAAATGAATAAACTGTTTAATAATCGTGATATCAATCTCTCTCTCTCTATCTCTCTCTGTCTCTCTCTGCCTCTCTCTGCCTCTCTCTCTCTCTCTCTCTTTCTCTCTCTCTATCTCTCTCTATGACTAAAAATGTTAAGAACGTATGTGTTTATTACCTTATTGTACGGCGTGGAGGCATAGACTCTCAAACAGAACAATATAAAAAGCAAAAAAGACAAGAAATGATCTATATACTCGAAAATAAAACATACCTGTGTTTTGATCATTTACGGAATAGGCATAACTGTATTGTGGATTGGGATCATAGGGTTCTACTCGTGTTTGAACTACTGGAACGTTTACTGAAGCTACTGCGGGTTGGACTATGGCCGGTTGTACTAGCGCTGGTTGGACTACTGCTGCTGTACGTTGAACTAAAGCTGCGGGCTGTACTACTTGCGTTATCACTGCGGAGCTCGGATGTTGTTGGTAGGATGCATAATTTAGTGGGTTGGTAGCTGTACAGATTGCAATCGAGAAGACGATGACACAGACTTCCTATAATCATAATGCAAGTGTTTTATTGTGTATATCTATTGATAAAAACAGAAACAAAATTGGAAGACCCAAAAGGAGTAATAATAAAACAAATCATGAGGACTATTAAAGCAGGAGAAAATATACTGTGACACTACACTAAAAATTAATATTTATCCAATCAATGTAAGAAGAAAGAGAAAGACATAGATACCTAGTAAAATTTATTAAAACACTGTTTACACTTAGACACACACGAAGAAGAGAAAAATACACACTAATTAGGAAGATAACAAACTGGAAACCAGTAATAAAAAGAGCAAGGGGAAGACCAAAAATAAGATTGAAAGACCAAGTACCTACTAGAGGATATTGTACAGTAAGGGAAAAAACCCTTACTGTATAATATAATATGTATCTAAAAAATGTTGTTTCTACATACGCCAAAAAAACGAAGGTTGATTGACGGAGTTTGTTTTGTGTATGTAGAAACAACAGTTTTGTAACAACCTAATTACTTAAATTATATACATTTTTTAGATACGTATTATACAGGGTGTAACAAAAATACAGGTCATAAATTAATTCACATATTCTGGGACCAAAAATAGTTCGAATGAACCTAACTTACCTTAGTACAAATATGCGCATAAAAAAGTTACAGCCCTTTGAAGTTACAAAATCAAAATCGATTTTTTCGAATATATCGAAAACTATTAGAGATTTTTTATTGAAAATGGACTTGTGGCATTCTTATGGCAGGATCATCTTAAAGAAAAATTATAGTGACATTTGTGCATCCCATACAAATTTTATAGGGGTTTGGTTCCCTTAAACCCCCCCAAACTTTTGTGTACGACTCAGTTAAATTATTATTGTGGTACCATTAGTTAAATTCAATATTCTTAAAACTTTTTTGCCTCCTAGTATTTTTTCGATAAGGCAGTTTTTATCGAGTTGAGGCTTATTTTTTAATATGTTTACATAAAAATTTTATGGGGGTTTTGTTCTTTTAAACCCCCCAAATGTTTGTGTACGTTCCAATTTAAATATTACTGCGGTGCCATTAGTTAAACACAGTGTTTTAAAACTTTTTTGCCTCTTTATATTTTTTCGAGAAGGCACCTTTTATCGAGATGTGGCTTCTTTTTTAATATGCTTTAAAATATACCTAAAAATGTAAATCATACATAAATTTTCATATTATTACTAAGTCTCCATATACGTGGTGGATTTGACAAATATTCAAAATATCTTGAAAAAAACTGACTTTTCGAAAAAGTACTAAGAGCCAAAAAAGTTTTAAAAACATTGAGTTTAACTAATGTTACTACAATAATAATTTAATTGGAACGTACACAAAAGTTTGGGGTGGTTTAAAGGAACAAAACCTCCATAAAATTTTTATGGGATGTCCAAATTTCACTATAATTTTTTCTTAAGATGCTACTGCCATAAGAATATCACATGTCCATTTTCAATAAGTTTTCGATATATATATATTTCGAAAAACATATAATAATCTTTGAGGAATAGCCTAAAAGATATATGCAGACAAATCCACTTCGCTAAATGGATTAAAAGAGCAATCTAGGAATATTGAGCAATCTATACCTACTCTACCAAGAGTCATCGGTGCATTATGTTAATACAACTATTTTTCATAATTATGTTCTTGACGAATTAACTGAGCTCTATCAAGAACCTATATATCTAAGAACATATTAGCGGTAATTAAGGCACAAAGACAGATGATTGGACCATATGCAGAGAATGCTTCCATATGGAATTCCCATAATGGTACTATCTAGTGAAGAGGTTACCAATTATGTTCCCTGAGGGTCAGTTTCAAAAACCTAGGACACTTCCGGGGTCTGGACTTAATGCTACTGTGTCGGTTGTTCTGATTCGGTTTCTTTGCGGATTCTTGTTAAAAAATATCATCCCCATCATAATAACAAACAGGAAGAGTCAGTGCCGGTTTAACACAGTCTGCCGCCCGGTGCTGATACGGATGCCGTGCCCAGGCTCAAAAATATTTCTTAACTTTATTTCAATTCAACAAAACATATTTTGAATACAAGTTTATTAAAATAAAAAAAAACAATTACAACTTTTTTTGGTTTCAAACTTAAATGAAAACTAACAATATACAAGGCAAAAATTAAGGGCGAACTTCACAAAGTAAAATAAAAATTTACTTAATAACATTCAAACAGGTAACATCAGGTAGGTAAGCAAATACCTTTACTATTAAAAAGCTTGTTTTCTTGATTTTACTGAAGCGAAGTTTTCGATGATATCAGTTATATTTAATTCATTTAGCAGGTCCTCGTTAATGGATAAGACTGCTAAGGAGTTCAAATTTTTTTGGGAAATTGCATTTCTTAAGTAGGTCTTTACCCTTTTTAGTGTCGAAAGAGAGCGTTCGCCACTTGCATTTGCGACCATTATGGAGAAAAAAATACGCAGGCAAATATTAACGTTTGGAAATGAAGATATTAATTTATTTTCGTATAAAGCCTGTACCAATTCTAAAGGAGTGTCTATTTTTAATTGGGGAGGAGACGTTAACAAATGATTTAAATGTACACATTCTTGGGGAAAATACTCGTCCAAATCCTCCTTGTAGTTTTGTTGTAATTCGGTTGCCGATCTGAAAATATCTTCATCTTCCGTAGCTTTTAGTTTAAACAAAAATTCAATTGCTCTTGAACAAGATTTATAACTATCAGATCAGAATAATCTCCGACTTAAGATTGTCTATTATACAAACATAACATTATGTTCGCATTTTTTCTTTTTGGCTTAAGCTTGCCTCCGAATTCATTTCTCCTAATTGCAATTTTTTTTTGATAATCCTCTTCTCAGCATAATTTTCGTTCCCTGTTAACAACATTCCTAAGGCCTCGTAGTGATCAAAACGATCACGTAAGAAATCAAAGTAATCTGCTAAAGATGATAACAGATGAGCGGTTGTGCTTAAATCCATATTTTCCTTTTGTACTGATTTATTCACTTCATTAACCCTTTGTAAAACGTCAAGCCAAAATGATAAAATTATTCCGTTTTCCAACAAATCCGGAAAAACAAAGTTTTTCCGATAGAGAAGCTGCTTCAACTCTTACTATGTTTTTTTTCATTTATATCCGTTGATATTCCAATCAAACATGTTTTAATCAAAGCGTAATTGCTTTTTAACGCTTTTACGGCATCAAAACGAGACAACCAACGGGTTGTATTCACTCTCTTAGGTAACAGTGTCTGCCCCGAGTCAGCCGAATCCTTTATTGCACGAGACAATAACTCCCACCTATGTGTAGACACGGGGAAAAAATTGTAGATAGCTTGTACCAACATAAAAAAAGATGTTGCTTCCAAACAACAATCTGCTGCATTTTGGACAACCAAATTTAAAGAGTGAGCAGCGCACGGCACAAAGAGAGCTAAATCATTGTAAGCTTTAATACGTGCTTGCAAACCAGAATACTTTCCACTCATATTACTGGCATTGTCGTAAGACTGGCCTCTACAGTTCTTAATATATAATTTCAAAGACTCTAACATCCCAATAACTGTTTCCTCAAGTTGTTGTGAGCTATGCCCAGTGTTTTTATAAAATCCCACGAATCTTTCCACGGGATTCCCTTTATTGTCACAATATCTCAAAATCACTGTAAGTTGGTCATGGTGTGTTATGTCAGGTGTTGAATCTACACTTATAGAATAGTATTTGTTTGCCTTAATTTGTCTAACAATTTCATCAATGACTCGATTGCTAAATTTGCTCGTTTATTAATATGATTTTTCAAAAATGGATCATATTCTGACAATAGTTCCAGTAAACCTAAGTAGTTTCCATTCCGTTTTTCTCCAATTCTTTCATGAGTACCTCTAAATGCCAATTCCCTAGTAGCCAGAAACTTTATTACACTTATGATTCTTTCTAGTACTTTCACCCAATATTCTTTCGCAGTGCTAATTTCCTTTTCGAGTTCTACATCAACTCTTCCTTGCTTTAATAAGCGAGTCATATACATTTTCAGATTATCTATATGATCATTGGATCTTTCATGTTCGTCTAATCTTTCCTTACTTTTATTCCATAATGAAAATCCTGTTTTAAATTGGTTCTTTTTATTTCCAAATAATACACTTCTTCTTCTTCTTCTTCAGCCTGTGTTCGTCCACTGCTGGACATAGGCCTCTTCCATTTGCTTCCATCGATTTCTACTCTTGGCAATTCTCATCCACTGCTTGCCCGCGACTTGTTTGATATCATCTGCCCACCTCTTCTGCGGTCTCACCGAAATAATACACAGTAAAGACAAAATATATTGCCAGTGCTCTCGGAGTATATTGCCCAATCGCGGCGAACCACTTCTCCATTAACAAGTCTTTTATAAAATATTTGCTTACCGGCATACCTGTGTTGTTCCCCGAAATTTCTTTTTGACGTTGAAAAGTCCAAATCTGTAAGATTCTGTTCGACCCATTTTTCTAGAATAATTTCTGCATAATTATGGGAATCTTGCCAAAGTGCCGGATCTTTAAAATTAAGTAAATCCTGTTTTGGATCTGAAAAGAAATAAAAAAAAATTATTTGTCATTGTCCTGTTTTATTTACCATTTGTAAAGGCACCGTTATCTTTTTGCATTTTAGCCTCGTTAAAAAAAATTAAATATGCCTTACCCGAGTTACTGGTGGTTGTTTCTTCATATTCTAATACTTTTGAAACAGGTGATACTAAGTGCTCTGGCTCTGGTACTAATTCTGAAGTCTCCAAAATAAGTTCATGTGGTTGAGTATGAATATATTTATCACTAGTAGCACTAGAACTACTACCGGGTTGGGAAATATTTGTAGTGTCGTCTTCTTGATTTCCATCAGGTGTAAAAAATGCTGTCATTTTGGGTATACCTTTCAAAATTTTATTTTGTCTTTCTTGCTTTTCTTGTTTCCTTTTACGCCAGAAAGATCCAGGTTGTTTCTGCCCTTCCATATTTTTCTATTGAATTTTGATTATATCAATGTTTAATTTACAAATTATAATTACCTATACAGTTTCAAATGTAAGTCAAACATCTTACCTTAGTTTAGTTGTACGTTTGGTATGTATTTCTATTTCTACTCGTATTTATACAACTGCCTGATCTGTATTATAATAGGATAGAACAAATTTTACTAATCAACTCTACCGACCTACACCTTATTATTTTCTGGTTCAAGTGTTCAAGTAGTAAGCAGTTTCTGTTTTATTATTTCGGCGCGGCGCGCCGGCCGGCGCCCGTCAGGCCGTCTGCCAACCCAAACGTGTATTTTGCGGTGTTCGCACATTATTCTTAAACGCTGTATTTTTTTGTTTCATAGAATGATATAATTTTACGGAGCGCGGCATGTTTGTACGTTATCTGACATTTAGATAACATAAACTGAACACAGTGCATAAACCATATAGGTACGTCGACGTTAATAATAATAATTTATTTATAAATTATTGTTAAGTTTTCAAGTTAATGATAAAACAGAAAAATTTTTATTATTATATCATGTGGATTTGTATGCAAATTTTATTTTACCATAATCATATAATTTCGGAACAGCACGCGCTTCGCGCGTACCGCCCTAGAACCTTCAAGCGCCCGGTGCTACAGCACCCAAAAGACCCCTGGTTAAACCGGCGCTGGGAAGAGTGCCGGGCGAAATTTTTAGGCAGAAGTTGTTTATCACTTTTTTTAACAAATTCAAAACATTGGCTAAATTGAAGTTTAAACATTCAATTTCAAGATTCTGCTGTGTAATCGGGGATTATTTAATTTTAGACCGTTGTTTTTTATTGTTAATTATGCGCATCCTATCGACCCTTAATCCGCCGCTGCGGCGCATCGCCCTATGTGGTGCGTATCGCACTATATGATTGGCGTATTTAA
Organism: Diabrotica virgifera virgifera; assembly: GCF_917563875.1. Classification (NCBI taxonomy): domain Eukaryota; kingdom Metazoa; phylum Arthropoda; class Insecta; order Coleoptera; family Chrysomelidae; genus Diabrotica; species Diabrotica virgifera. The sequence goes on from NC_065444.1 coordinate 254,589,001, forward strand.
TTAGCACATTGGCAATAATTACTTGAATAATAAATAAATAAATTATTTAAAAAACTATGTTAATAATACATTATAACATTTTAATAAATGTCAAATACCTATTTGTTGGGAAGTTTTCGCATAAGAACGTATAAATATAATATGTATACATGCGACAGAGACGCATCATAAAGTGCGACACCTGACGATTGACAAGGTCTTAACATTTAAAAAAATCAACGGTCTATATTGAAATATATTGAAATAATTTGATTGATATATATTGAAATAAGCCCCAATTACTCATTAGAATCCTGAAACTGAATGTATAAACTTCAATTTAGGCACTTGTCAACCGGAATACTAATAATTTACACATGATTTTTCAAGCCTCGAAAATTTGTATGCGTATTTTCGAATTTTTCGCATTTTAAATCGCTTATAACTGGAAAACTATCAATTTTTGAGAAAAATGACATGAGACCCTTTTTGTTTTAAAAAAGACTAAAAACTCTAAAAATATATTTTTCGGTGCAAAAAGATAATTTTTAATTTATTTAAAAGAATTGTTTTCTATGTGAAAAATGTACATCCTGTCTGAAGTGTGAAACGAGTTTAGTGCAACTGATTTTCATTAGAGAGTTAAGATTCATCTGTTAGCTGAGATACATACCGACTCTTAATAAAGTTCATTCTTGAAAAAGCGGCTTCGCACATATTGGCGGTCCGCTAATTGGTGACCCCTGATCTAGTGCATTGGCAGGCAAAAGGCGAAGAGGATGACCGAAGTCAAGATGGGGCTACTGAGTTAAAGAAGATAAGAGAAGACTTAACGTAACGAATACAGAAAAAAACCAACTGACGAAAGGGAGTTAAAAAGAATCATACATCAAGCCATGGGTCTACTAGGTATGGGCCTACTAGACCCATGGCTTGACCCAACTATTTTTCTTATATCTACTTCTGTTAAATTTGGTTTAATCTTTTAAAATTATTAAAAATGATATCTCTAAAAATATAAACCTGCTTACCTTAAAAACCATGTTTGTTCTTTATTTTAAAACCAAACCAACTGATACTAATCCTTAGTTTGCGGTAGTTTTTATACTCTTGTAATGTATTTTGATACTTTTGCCTTTCACAAACAGAAATAGTTCACTGAAATCGGTACTGTATTCGAATTTCAGTCGGTGTTATATCACAATGCTTACTTGTTCAATTAGTTGTGGCAAGGAATTGGGTTATTTTTCGCCATTGAAAGGGGATACCTGGAGGTTTAGCAAATCCGGTGGTCTTTTCATCAAAATGTTTTAACATCGATGTATATTCAATTGTCAAAATCAATCATTCATTTGATTATTTGATTCATTAGTATTGAAACAAGTTAAGGAAACGTAAAAAGTGGAAAAAATAGTAACAGGATTAGTCCAAGTAATGAAGCTTAAAATAGGACAAAACCTCGCAATTTTTACAGAATGGATAGATTTGCTTGAAAATTTGAGAATAAGTAGTAGATAGTCCAAGGATCAAAATCTATATCATGCCAAAAGGCGCTTTCCCCACGGGGGTGGTTGCCACCCCATCTCGGGGTGGAAATTTTTATTATATTTTGACCGCAAGAGATGGTAAAAACATTCATTATAAGTAAAAAATGTACCTACCTTTTAAAAAAATAAAAAAAACCGTTTTTTTTATTTTCTTTAAGACCAATAGTAATCGAGCTATACTGTATTATATGTTGGCTTTTCTTCGTCAAATGCTAAATATTGTAGTTTCAAAGTCAGAGGACAAGAAAACTATGCATTTTTCGAGGATAACTTGTTGAAACTAATTTAAAGTATTTAAAAATATGTATCTCCAGAAATAAAAAAATCTAGCTAAAAATTAAGTGACTTATAATGAAAAGAATGTCAGTCCCTATGTTTTTCAGCAAAAAAGTGATCGTAAACAACCCCCTAATCACCACCCTAATTAAAATTTGTCATTGTCCTGATTTGGTTTTTTTGATTTATGTATTGTTAATAGGTTCTAGAAGTTTGATCGGCTTACAATGATAAGTTTAAAAAAAATGGAGTTAAAAGCGAATAACGAGTTTTTGTAGTTTGGTAAAAAATGCCCTTTTCTTCAGAATAGAAAGATTAGCATCAGAGATACAAAAAAATATTTAAAATATGAAATTGTAGCTTATTTAATTTCCAAGAATTTGGTTTACAAAAATTGTTTTTACGGCAAAAATTGAGTGAGCTATTGACAATTAAAACTTGTAATATCACGCAAAAACCACTTTTACCAACCCTTTCAATGTCACCTCTTTTTGCGACTGAGAATTCTAAAAGGATTTAATATTAATAGCCTTATAGATCTTGTAAAAACCTACAAAATTCTTTTTTAACGAACTTTCTAAGATAAAAAATAAAAAGTTACGGTAAAAGAATCAATATACTTTTTGAAAAAAAAGGAGAAATCCAATTGGAAGCATAATAATATAAGTTAGCGGTGTTTTTAGTTATTGGCATTATTTATTCTTCTTTATTTATGTATTTTTAATAGATTCTAGAAGTTTCATTGGCTTAGAATAATTAATTTAAAAAAAACTGAAGTTTAAAACGAATAATGAATGTTTGCAATTTGGTAAAAAATGCAATTTCTTCAGAATAGAAAGATTAGCATCAGAGATACGAAAGAATGTTTAAATAATAAAAATGGAAGGTAATTTAATTCCCAAGAACTTGGTTTAATAAAATTTGCTCTGTGGCAAAAATTTAGTGAATCGTAAATGAGTATACCATCGAAAAACATTGATTTTTTAGATATAAAACTAATACTTTCGATAGCGAATTAATCAAAAACTATTAATTTTATCAAAAAAATGTATAGAACATTTTTTGCTTAGAATGAATGCTTTTACAAACTTTTGTGGTCAAAATATAATAAAAAATTTCCACAAACGAGATGGGGTGGCAACCACCCCTATGGTAAAAGCGCCTTTTGGCATGATATATATTTTAATCCATGGACTATCCACTACTTATTCTCAAATTTTCAAGCAAATCGATCCATTCTGTAAAAATTGCGAGGTGAAAAGCTTTGGTTCCTGGACTATTATCATGCAGGTAGCGATTCCAGCACGTAGCGTTTAGTTTCCGGAAAATATTAATTTTAATGGTTTTAAATATGAACAATTCACACTGTCTGGAACGTATCGTATGAGACACCTCTTAGTAAAATCAGGTTTTTCGGAGACTACGATACGTGCTGGAAACACTACGTGTATAACATGCCGCGACCTTTATAGGTACCTCCTTTGCTTGATCCCAACTTAAATTAATTGTTGTTCTTAAGTAAGTGTACGCATCTAGATGTTCAGCTCTTTGATTGTGTAATAGTTGTCTAGCTCGTTGTTAAGTTTTGCTTACTAGAATCCATTTGATTTTTTTATGTTTAGTTTAAGCCAGTATTGTGTATTAATTTCTTCTTTTCAATTTTCCCATAAGGCAACTCTGCTCCTCCATGCTACTCTTAAGCGCTTGTTCACAATGGACGTAACCATAAGAAGAACGTAAGCCGTTATCATTTCGTAAACCGTAATTTGTACATAATTTTATGCAGCGTTCATAATAGACTTAAATTTTACGTAAAGATTTAAGTCTATTGTGAGCGCTGCATAAAATTATATACAAATTACGGTTTACGAAATAATAACGGCTTACGTTCATCTTATGGTTACGTCCATTGTGAACAAGCAGTAAGAATCACAGTGTCGTCAGCATACCTTATGTTATTAATTCTTTCTCCATTTATATTTATGCCCTGTGTGCTTTACTCTAGCGCTGTCTTAAATACTTCTTCCGAGTATATGGTCTTTTAAGATAACTTATAAAACCGAATAGCATACGAAAAATTTGTGCACATCAAAAGGTATTTTAAAAAGAGGTGGAGAAGGGCTTAGGAGGGTGTGGTCTTTCCTACCTGTTGATTTCGTAGCAGTTACAAAAAGGGGTAGCGAGTATTCGAGATACAGAGCAGTGAACAACATCCTTCATAAAAATATACTTGCAGGTTGAGTTACTTTAAGAAATTCTTAATACATAATAAATAACTCATAATAACTTAGAAGTACAAATTTAAAATCTTGTGTGTATTTGAATCATTTCAAACGACCGAAAAACCGCGCGAACACCTGTGATGTCATATCATAATATTTTGTATTTTGTTATTTCTCCTGTCTCATATAAAAGTATATACCATATTGTTTCTATTGGAGTTTGAAACAGTTTTTGAAGAGATAGTATTGAATTGTGTGTGTGTGTGGGTGTGTGTGTTTGTGTGTGTGTGTGTGTGTGTGTGTGTGTGTGTGTGTGTGTGTGTGTGTGTGTGTGTGTGTGTGTGTGTGTGTGTGTGTGTGTGTGTGTGTGTGTGTGTGTGTGTGTGTGTGTGTGTGTGTGTGTGTGTGTGTGTGTGTGTGTGTGTGTGTGTGTGTGTGTGTGTGTGTGTGTGTGTGTGTGTGTGTGTGTGTGTGTGTGTGTGTGTGTGTGTGTGTGTGTGTGTGTGTGTGTGTGTGTGTGTGTGTGTGTGTGTGTGTGTGTGTGTGTGTGTGTGTGTGTGTGTGTGTGTGTGTGTGTGTGTGTGTGTGTGTGTGTGTGTGTGTGTGTGTGTGTGTGTGTGTGTGTGTGTGTGTGTGTGTGTGTGTGTGTGTGTGTGTGTGTGTGTGTGTGTGTGTGTGTGTGTGTGTGTGTGTGTGTGTGTGTGTGTGTGTGTGTGTGTGTGTGTGTGTGTGTGTGTGTGTGTGTGTGTGTGTGTGTGTGTGTGTGTGTGTGTGTGTGTGTGTGTGTGTGTGTGTGTGTGTGTGTGTGTGTGTGTGTGTGTGTGTGTGTGTGTGTGTGTGTGTGTGTGTGTGTGTGTGTGTGTGTGTGTGTGTGTGTGTGTGTGTGTGTGTGTGTGTGTGTGTGTGTGTGTGTGTGTGTGTGTGTGTGTGTGTGTGTGTGTGTGTGTGTGTGTGTGTGTGTGTGTGTGTGTGTGTGTGTGTGTGTGTGTGTGTGTGTGTGTGTGTGTGTGTGTGTGTGTGTGTGTGTGTGTGTGTGTGTGTGTGTGTGTGTGTGTGTGTGTGTGTGTGTGTGTGTGTGTGTGTGTGTGTGTGTGTGTGTGTGTGTGTGTGTGTGTGTGTGTGTGTGT